>NC_142935.1:72541612-72556612 GCF_046866305.1 Octopus bimaculoides
CCACACCATTACTTGACAATTGGTGCAGGTGTGTTTATGTCCCCACGACTTATTGGTTTGGCAAAAGAGACTAGTATAAGTACCAGGTTAAAAAAATATTAAGTACTGGAGTTATATCATTTGACTAAACTTCCTCAAGACAGTGCTCCAGTATGGCTGCAGTCTAATGATTGAACAAGTTAAAAGTAAAAGGACCAATCGGTTAATGTGCTGGGTTCATGATCATAGCATTGTGGGTTTCGTTCCTGATACTATTGACATATTATCTCCTTGAGCAAGGCACATCATCTCATGTTCCTCCAGTCTAATCAACTGTAAATGAACAGCAACCACCTTCAGATACAGTATTCTTTTTCCAACTATCTCATCTGCAATTTCCTGCTAAATAGAATCGGGAAGGCTGAGAGAGTGTCTATATCTCCTCATGACTACATAGACACCTAAAGCAATTCATAAAAATCTGGTACAAGCTACTGGTCATACTAACTTGCAAGTTCTAAGGTTTATTTTGTAAAAGAAGTTGTTGCTTAAAATAATTATTTCCTTTGAATTGGGCATATTTTACTCCATTAGAGATCAGTTCAAAAATTTAGGTATGCATATATGGTTAAGATGTTAAGAAATATATGCATATATGGTTAAGATGTTAAGAAATTCACTTTATAATCTTATGGTCTTGAGTTAGAATTGATGGTTTGATGAAATGACTTCAGGCCGATCAAATAGAACTGTACCTGTTATGGTGTGGCAGCTTTAATCTTTCACCGTATAGAAAATCCACCAACTGTTCCTTGGATTATTTTAGCAGAGATCACTCTGTTTCAAACATCCTAGGCAAGTTTCAGATATAATAATAACTTCCTTCCTTCTCCCCATCTTGTTATTAAAAAAGTTCACTGACTTTTTTTATTCCACTTTTTTTATCTCTGCTTCAGTAAAAGTTCAGTCAGTTTTGTTACCCAGTTGACTCTGCCTAGCTCTAACATTCATATATTCTCACTCAAAATCATAATTCAATATATCCAAAAAAAGATCTTATGAAAATCAAACTAAAATACAATGTTCCCCAAATACACTAATATAGATACACCCATCCACATACAATAATACACTACCTTGGATAATTGTAATTTCTCTTTCATTGCTCATGATTTATACATGTGACTATAGACTTATTCATATTTGTGCATGCAGACACATATCTTTCCTACAAGTGTTGACTTACAAATGTTCAAGAGAAACATTAATGGCATCAATCTCATCAGTCTAGAAAGGCCTGCAAAGGGCATGAGCACTGGTCCTTTTTCTGGACACAACAAGTGTGGGAAAAAAAAAAGATTTCAACTTAATATATATTTATTCTTAATCTATAAAACAAAAAGTACGGAGATATTTGTGAACACAATAGAACTAATATCACTAGATTTGCATATACAACTACACTCACTTGTGTAAACATGAGCTTAAGGATTTACTATTCAAACAGGAAGAGATTGATTCTCTGCCACTTACAATATGGCAATAACCTTAGATATGAAATGTACTTGTTAACAGCAACAATGCAGATGGACACCATAGCATTAACTACTACTTTCTCTCTTCTTTGTATATATTATACTATATTGAACATACTAACCCCTTCCTGTAGATTATTCCCTGCAATCTGTCATCCTACCCACCAACTGTATATACTTGAGCTATGCTTGTAACAAAAGCAATACTGTGGAATATCAGTTACTATCATTGCCCTCATTACACTATAACATCTAGCCCATAATTCTTAACACACCAACCAGTTTGGACTTCAGTTGTTCCCAATCATCACTGCCTGGATCAATACTGTATGGAGAGACCATATAATATTCTATCCTCCTGCATGAATATACACTGGATGTTAAATGGTTGTTTGTGGGATATCTCAGACTGCCTGCAGTGTGCGTGATACATACTACCATAACACCATTTAATATCTTACTGTTACACTTGTGGAATCTAACATACCTACATACATGTGCTAAAGAAAGGCATACAATGATAGGAGTCTGAAAGTGTATGAAGTCACATGTGAAGGGAGAGAGGCCAGCAAGCAAGATGCCTGCTGGTGCATATGGGTGTGTGGGTATATATGGGTGTGCATGTGTATATAAATGATTTTATATATGTATAGAGGTGTGTGAGTGCACTCATGTGTATATACATGTGTGAAGATATCTATGGATACGTGTGTGTGTATGTGTGTGCGTGTGTGTGTGTGTGTGTGTGTGCATGTGTGTGTTTGGGCATAGCTAGACATGTATGTATTATGTATTTAGATGTGTATGTATTTGGGCATAGTTAGACGTGTATGTATTTTCATTTATGATTTTCAATTAGAATGGCTTTCATTTATGAAAACTAAATGCCATATCTGCCAAACTGGAACTCTTTGGACCATAATAAACAGATACATCTACTATCATACTTTTATTCATTCATATATGCTAGCGAGGTATTGTTTTCAGTCATGTTTGTTTGTTTGTCCATGGATAAGATATCTCAGGAACTGCTGGATGGATTCAGATGAAATTTTCAGGAATTTTGGACTCGTGACTGGCACAAACTGATTAGATTTTGGGATCGATCTGGACAAGGATTCTGGATTATTTATTCTGGTTTTACTTAATTTTTGAGAGTGGTCAGGTATTTTTCTTTTAGTATTCTTGTTTGTGAGAGAAGTCGAGTTTATTTCAGATAATCTCATTTTAAAAATCATCTCTGGCTAATTGTTGAGAGAATGTTGGTGATGCCTTGGCAGAGGTTTGCGCTCTCTGAGTGCTCTGAGTGCTCTACTACTATAACCCAAGGCTATTCTATCTCACTGTCTCCACTTTTCTCAACTAAGTGTGTTTGTGGGGGATATACCTAAATGTGTGTGTATGATAAATGTGAATGGGCATGCCTAAATGTATGTGTGTATGTGTTTGAATGAATGTGGGTATGACTAAATGTGTTGCATGTGTATGAATGCATGTTTGTATGCCAAAATGTGTGTGTTTATTTGAGTGCACATGGGTGTGCCAAAACGTGTGTGTATGTCCATCACTATTCTCTTCCCTCTTTTCTTCTCACTTTATCTCTAATAATAATCTTGGTATCTTACCTTCTATCTCCCTCTATTAATCCATATATACCCCTGATTGCCTTTTCGCAATGCAAAACCTGCTCCTACCCATTTGGACATGAACTCATCAGGAAGCATCTGACTGAGTATACGAAATGTTCAGTAGGTAGTCAATACCTGTAGCTAATAGTTGCACAATGTCCTTCCCTTCCAGATTGTGAAAGCTTACCATAATGTTTTATCTAAATACAGTGAAATTTTAAGACTTCATTTGGTGAGGTGGGGCATATATGGCTTAAGGCATACCATCTTGTTTACATATAATATAAATGACTAAGGTATATAAAAGCAAGCAATGAACATCATATTGTATTTTAGGTATAATACTAAGGAAGAGAGTCAATTGGTTTGTATCACCTTACATTACATTACAAGAGATACAAAACTATTGTCTCGTGCATTATATACAAAAAGGGGCAGAGAGAGAAATGTTGATAAAGGTAATTATAGTGATAGATTCGTATGTATGTATGAATACATGCATGCATGTGTGTTGTTAGGCAGAAAGGTAAGTAGAGAGAGGGGGGGGAGAGAAAAAGATGGAGAGAGAGAGAGACAAACGTTGTGTACTTACTAGTGGATTGATGAAAGTATTAATTCAGAAAAAAAAAAAACTCCATGAACAAAAAATGTAAATCATTTTCTGAAATGGAATGTATTCGACATTTTAGAATTAGATAAAGAAAATCGGAATATAAATGGAAAATTTACAAGGAGTGTTTCATTCTACCTCATTTAGCTGGAAAGATTTAAAACTGTATAAGCCTATAAGACACTGCCAGATGAAATTGCTTTGTTGGCACATGTAGAAATGCTATGAGCGGCATTTTAACTTTCATATTTTCAATAACCAGTGTAAGTTACGTACATAAAGTCCTGAATCATTCTGGTAAAAAGCCAACCTGTGACGTGCTTAGTTTAGTTTAGTGTAAATAGCAAAGAGTAGGGAAGTGGTGAGCATGATTTATCAGAAATTGGAATATTGACTGACTAAATATCTTGAAGTATTTAAATCAATGTCTGTAAACTTCTGTGTGCATATCTCATTAGATATAGCTTTGCTTTTCATCTCCCAATGAAATCAATTCCAGTAAAATCAATGATATAAATATGGGCACAAGTACTGTTGTGTGGTTGGGAATGTTTATTCCTGAACCATGTGTTCTGGGTTTCATTGCATTACTCAGCACCTAGGGAAAGTGTATTCTAATGTAGTTTTGGGTTTGATTGATATGGTACAAATAAAATTTTATGGACAGAAACTGTGTAGAATCTAATAGTAATTAGTGTTGAGCTCACACTCAATGAGTCATATGTTCATTTTCCAGAATGGTTGGTTTTGTGTGTCCTTTAACAAGGTACATCATTCTATGTTGCTCCAGTTCACTCAGCTGAATGCTAGTACAGCTCTAACTCCAGCTGTTATGGTTAGGGTTTTGCTATGTGTGTGTGTGGAGAGGAGCTGTATATTAGAAGAGTTAGGTTTCTTTACACAGTAGACAGAATGTATTAACAAACTCACGATATAAACGGTAGATAAAAATTGGTGATGTAAGCTCTGTGTACTCTTAGTGGCTGTTGTATTTGTGTAGCAGAAGCAGCTCAGATTTATTCTTTGGTTAGTTATATTAGGAGGAAGATTACTAAACATTGAATCTTTTATCATGAAACACTAATGTAAGAAATATTCTTTTATTAGTGTTTCATGATGGTTGATTCCAAGCTGTTTCTAGGATAGAAATCCACTATGTAGTTCTTCTATTTGATATTTAACCCTTTAGCTTTCAGATTACTCTGCTAAAAGTAATGCTATTTATTTATTCACATTGTTTTGAATTAATCATACATTACCTTGTAGCTTTGAGATTTCAGTGATGCGATTATTTGCTTTTAGAATGACATTGTAGGAGAGGCATGAGAGATCAGATCTAGTCAGTTTAGACATAAAATACGCACAATATTTAGGCCAGATATGATTGCTTTAAATATTGGGTCATCCCATAAATAATGCGTTTTTTTAAACTTCATTTATTTTTCAAAATTAAGATAAACAAATTTATTTTAAATCTAAAATATACTCTCCTTCATTTTCTACAATGCTCTTCCATCTATCTGGTATACTTGCAAGGTCCCTCTTCCAAAATTCACTTGTCTGTGACGAAAGATACTCCTCCACTACTGTTCTGACCTCATCTATAGAATATATATATTTTCCATCCAAATGGTTTTGAAGATTACAGAATAAATTATACTCAGGTCAATATGGTGTGTGGGGCATCATTCCCTATTCAAATTCCTCCAGCCTTTGGAATGTCATCCTCACTGTATGTGGCCAAGCATTATCCTGATGGAAGAAACCTTTCGTCTCAAAACCAAAGATGGTCGTTTTTTTCCTAGCACAGACTTGAATGACTGGTTGAATTACCAAATCCACGCTTCTCTGCTAGTTCCTCAACAGTTACAATGGTATTTCGTTCCGCCAGGGTTTGCAGGACGTCCTTGTTAAGCTCTACAAATCTTCCAGGGCAAGGCTTGCCTCCTAGGCTGTAGTATCCGGCGCAGAATTTCTGGAACCAACGTTGACATTGGCTTATGCTTTTTATTCAATCCCCATATACTGCATTAGTATTCCTTGCACTTTCCATTGCGTTATTGTCTTTATTGAACTCATAAAGCAAAATATGTCGAACATATGCTCCTTTGTCACTTCCATTATAGCGTTGAAAAAATAACTGTTAAAATCTTCAAAACTTGCACTAAGAATAAGGACATGGTATAACTACTACCGGCTTTTATAAAAAGTTGATGCAGATAGTTTATCCTGACTTTTAGTTCATGCTCTTGAAAAAACTGCATTATTTATGGGATGACCCAATACTGAAGGGCTAAGATGATGTGGAGCTTCTGTCAAGCCAAGGAACTTTTTATTACATTTTAAGGCTAACATGTATTAAACAAAAGATCTAAATATTTTGTTCTTACAAGCACACTTCTAAATATTTATTTTGCTATTTTCTTCCTAAAGAGTGATCTTTTCTGAGCAATAAATATTCTTATATTTTAAGTTTTCTTACACAAATTCTGTGGTGACAGAAATGAGACTAGCCATATAAGTCGTTAATTCAAACACACACACGCACACACACACACACACACACACACACACACACACACACACACACACACACACACACACACACATACACACGCGCACACACACATCATATACACATAGTATATCAGATTTTAATCAAGCTCATGTGCTGAGCTATGTTTGGCTATTTATTAGAAAACATGACTAACTCATTTACTTGTCACTGATGCCAACAACCATGATAAAGTAGTCATATTTTCCTTTATATTTCATACTTAGTTCTTGCTATTCTTTAACTTCATCTCCATAATTTCAAAACCCATTTGTTATCCCTTTTTCCTTTTTACTGATGACCATTTTTCAGCTTGCACACATTTGACTTTACGCAACACATTTTTTTGATGTCATATAAGGAAATAACTATGTACATTTATTTTCAAAAGTACATTTATGAAGCTTGCTTTGGTTATTATTACAAATTAATATGTTTTACATTTATTATATTGGAATTTTCTCCTATTTTAACCTCTATCCTCAAACCACAGACTGTAATTATTACTGCACTACTTGAGTAGCAGTGACTCAGTGCTCTCACATTATCATTGAAAATCTACTTTCCGTAACTGCATGTTTTGAAATTTATCAAGATCTAAGATTGGAAAAGATCTATTTTTCTGATGTGCAGGAAATAAAAGGAAAACTTTTTACATAGTCAATTATTGATGTTACCGTTACAAAAATTTCTTTTAATCCTCTACTTAAATAGATTTAACTGTTTTTATATGATAGATAGTGTGTATTGAAATAGATAAGAATTTTTCAACTCTTATGTCCAGTGATATAGCAAGTTTATTATTTTCTCTTTCTGTTTATTACTTCAGGTGTTTATTGAAATATATATTATAAATCATTTAACTTCAGTCTAATTATTCTAATCTATTTATGGTAATGTTTATTTACTCATATTAGAATTTATAAACCATTAACTTTTATTGATTCCAACTCCTTATATAAATTAATTTCCTTATAGTTACCAGCAACTTATTTACTGACATCAAGACGTTTGTCTTTAAGAAATTTAAATAATATATCAGTGACATGACTTTCATGTTTATATTTAAATGCAGATGAAAATATAGGCCAAATTTTAGACATAAGTACAGTACTTAAATTATTGAATATAAGGTTATATAAACTATAAATACCTATACTAGCTATATTTGTTATCAGCTTTTCAGTGTTTACATATTATTTATAAATAAATATAATTAATCAAAAACTGATTTATAATGAATGTTTCAAAGAGTCCATACTGATTCATGATCACGATCACTAGTACACATATTTTTCATCTGCTTTTAGACCTCTTCCCATAAATGTAGCCTTTTTTTTTTCACTCCCTCAGACTACTTCCCTACAATATGACTTCAATCATTCTTTCCTCCTGCTGCTTCTCTGTCTATAATCCGCCTGTTATATATAATTAACTCATTCTTTTTCACTATCCCCTCTAATAAACATTGTTTTGAGAGTGAGAAATTTTGTGCATATATTTATTGGAAATTTATTAACTGAAACAGATTTTCTTTATAACTGTTCATTTCTGTTCTTGTAGTATGATTATATAATCGGACTGTAATTTGTTTTCTAATCTAATAATTCTTTCTAGTGGAAGTGTAGTACCAGCAATTAATTCCAAGAGGAGGAGGTAGGAGCCAGTGTTCAAATGATACTTATTTTATCGATATCCAAAATATAAAAGGCAAAGTCAGTCTTAGCAGCATTTGAACTCAGAATATAAAGAGCCAGAAGGAATGCTGCCATGCATTTTGTCCAGTACAGTAATGGTTCTGCTAACTCACTACCTTGCTTTCAAATTTATTAATATACATTCAGAAGACAAAATTAAGTAAGATCAAATGAGATCAAAGTTTGAATGTTCCTTTCTAAGTATATGCCGAACACATAGATTGGTAGTGAGCACACTGGTAGGGAGCACACAGACTGGTAGTGAGCACACTGAAAAATAACCCTCATACACAACACGGCTCAATTTGTGTTACCCTGCAATTTTCATTATACTGAACCAAAAACTGAAACATATAATAAAGTTAGAGGCTGGTGTTTTGGTGGTGAAACTCTGTGAAGTGTATTGCATTAAAAATATTTTTAGACATTTGCAAAGCTCAGGACAAACTCACTAAATTTTCATCAGAATATAATATAATGCTGATGCAAATGCTAAATCATTTCATGATGCAAGAAACATATGAGAGATGCAAAAGAAATGTCCATGGTTTAGAAATTCAAAATACTGCTTTCCAGGCTAGCTAAGCATATGGATATCAAGAATTTCAAAGCTAGTATTGGGAGGCTGTGGAGATTTAGAAATCACCATGGAATGGGTAATAGATATTCAAAGCAAGTGATTCTAATCAGAAACTTCAGAGGACAGTAAAAAAAAAAAAAAAAAACATTAAAGACAATGACATCACAACATGATACTGAATACCAACATTGGGGATATAGTGAAAGCTTGGAAATTGTGGAGAGGAGTAAGTCCAAAAGGATGAAAACCAAACAGGAAGTGAACTTAGAACATAGAGAACCAGAAGAAATAGTGCAGGACATTCTATCCAACTTACTAATGTTTCTGCCAATCTACCAGCCTTCAGAAATGTTTTAATAATTTAAATGTTTTAACAGAATTTTTATTATTATTTTTTTTTTTGGGGGGGTGGGGATGTTAAATGAGTCTGCACTTTTTGACCATCTAATAACTTTCTGCACAACATAGAACAGTATCTTTGATATTGTTCTGATTGATATTACTGGAAAAAAAGATGAAAAAATTTCTCAAGTTATTATCTAGAATACAGATTGTAAGTATTTTCGATGAGTGTTCCTAAAGCATAGAATAGAAAACTATCAAGTACACTGAGAACTATAATGTCTTTGGATCTGTATGTCTTAAGCATCAAAGATTACAATTGTACAAAAAAAAAATATTAAAAAAAAAAAAAAAGGATGATTCTTTGCACAGCCTGATTTTTCTGCTTTGACTTTCTTTGAAAATGTTTGCCTGATTTATATTTTAAACATCTGAGATTATGATTCTTTAAAAACATACATAGATCAGAAAAGAAATTCCTGTAAAAAGTCAAATTACAAAGTAGAGATCAAAATCCCTCTACTTTGGGAATGCCTTCTTGATATTCTTCAATACAATTCGTTTCTTTTATCTAACATCATTATGTCATGTAATGATCAAGAGTTGAATGTGTGAAGATGTGTGGAATTTTTTCCTTCTGAACGAAAATAATAACTACAATAATTTTTCAGTTTTGATAAATATTAACATAATTATATCAGCCCATTACCAAATTTTGTAAAAAATACAAATTCAGGAAGATCTAAACTGTGGTTATGCCTCAAATATTAACATATACCAATGATATATATATATATATATATATATGCATATACTCATTTACTATTTGTTTTTACATGACCGAACGCAGCATCACCAATCTGTAAGTAGTTTTCGCAATTTTATATTTTCCGACACTACTCTATCTCATTCTCTTTCTCTTCCTCTTCATTTTCCCCCCTCTCGTTCTTCCTCTGTTTACTACTACGTATCTCTCTTTACCCCTCTCGTTCTTCCTCTGTTACTACTACGTATCTCCTTTTCCCCCCTCGTACTTCCTCTCTTCCTCTTTTCCTCTCGTTGCTCACCTATTCTTCTACTTCCTCCCTTTGTTTCTCCCTCTACCACTCTCTCTCTCTTCCCCTTACACCGGCATGGTCACATGCTTCCGGTCAATAATCCTTTTCTTCCTTGGCTATCGCCGAGCAAACACGCGAACTTACTTCGTCCCCACTTTCAAGTTCGTGCCTCACAGCGTTCATACACATATAATTTTTCCCGTCCGGCCGTATAGCCTTTTCTGTTTGTTTTCGTGTCTTGTTTTTTGTCCGCCACTACATTCCTCCATGGCAAGGTTTAATTTGCGTATACAAATTTAATTTGCGGTCCATGGGAAGAGCCGTTTTAACGATGCGTCCTACCCAGCTCTTCGAAACGCCGGTGTTAAAACGGGGGTAGCTGATGAAGGAGAATGTTCTCTATGTGGCTTGTGTGTTTTCTCGTCTACGTTTTGTTTGCAATGTCCTGTACCCAGATATGCACCTATACATACAGGTGGATGTCGGTATGCACATACCTGTACGTATATATGCATATACTCATTTACTATTTGTTTTTATATATATATATATATATGTGTGTGTGTGTGTGTGTGTGTGTGTGTGTGTGTGTGTGCGTATGTGTGTGTGTGGTTCGATCAATAAGTATCCAAACTGTTGCCTTAGTAATGAAGCTACAGCACGCAGAGCAAAACTGCTTGGCAGAGATTGACATTGGACTTTACTGTGCATGTGCACTAAGTTTTAACAACATTCCAGCTTACTTCTGCTGTTTACAGCAGTGCTTGGAAGGAAAGTGTGTAGGGTGTGATCATCACATTGACCATGACAGAGAAAGTTGGGCTGAGAATCTGCATCAAATTTTACCAAAAGCTTGGTGATACCTGCTCAGAGGCCTACACAAAGTTTCCAAAGTGTTTCCATTGTCTCAATACAATCAAGAAGATCTTGTGCAACTGAAACCCAAGTGTCATTTTGCTCAGCTGAAAGCAGTTTTGACACAAATTTGACAGACACATGACTCATACCCAAATCTTCAGTGATAATGGATTGAACTGAACTGTAACTAATTTGCACATCCTCTGATAACTCACAAATGGTGATTAAACGATTTCCTTCACAGCTGCACACACAACTGCAATGTTTTTCTCAGTTCTGTTGGTTGCGGGTGTTCCAGAACGTTCAACAATATCAACATATTTTCGGCTATCTTGGAA
This sequence comes from Octopus bimaculoides, assembly GCF_046866305.1. Lineage (NCBI taxonomy): Eukaryota > Metazoa > Mollusca > Cephalopoda > Octopoda > Octopodidae > Octopus > Octopus bimaculoides. The sequence goes on from NC_142935.1 coordinate 72,552,792, forward strand.
ATGTCTGAACCACCTGTACACTTGTGCGCAGCTCATTCACTCTTCTCCAAACACTTTCTTCAACTCTGCATAGCACTTTGAGCAGATATCTCCATGACAACTTTCTCTGTCATTGTCAATGTGATGATCACATGCTACACACCTTCCTTCCAAGAACTGTTGTAAACAGCAGAAGTGAGCTACAATGTTAAAACTTAGTGCACATGTACAACAGGGTTTAAGATCAATCTTAGCCAAGTGGTTTTACTCATGCTTTAGCTTTGTTACTATGGCAACAGTCTAGATACTTATTGATCAGGCCTTGTATATATATATATATATATATATATATATATATATATATACAGAGAGAGAGAGAGAGAGAGAGAGAGAGAGAGAGAGAGAGAGAGAGAGAGAGAGATGTACTTGCATAGCAAGTGACCTGATCTGAGATCGTGTGCTGGAACGAAAACAATTGCAGCGTGGAAGGTGTTTATAAGCCATTTAAAATAACACACAAAATCCGTTAGATTCACTTCAGCATTTAAATTTAATTTGTCAAAATATTTTCGTCGCTTTGAGACCGCGACCTGTTCACTGACAAAATTCTGTCAGTGAACAGGTCGCGGTCTCAAAGCGACGAAAATATTTTGACAAATTAAATTTAAATGCTGAAGTGAATCTAACGGATTTTGTGTGTTATTTTAAATGGCTTATAAACACCTTCCACGCTGCAATTGTTATATATATATATATATATATATATATATATATTACTCTTTAATTGTTTCAGCCACTGGACTGTGGCCATACTGGATCACCAGCTTGAAGAGTTTTGTTGAACAACTCAACCCCAGTACTATTTTTTTATGTCTGGTACCTATTCTGTCTATAACCTTTTGCTGAACCACTAAGTTTAATAGAACATAAACAAACCAACACCGGTTGTCAGGTGATGGTAGGGAATAAACACAAACATAAAGACACACAAACACACACATTTGTGTGTGTGTGTGTGTGTGTGTGTGTGTGTGTGTGTGTGTGTGTAAACCCAATATGTAGATTTACACACACAAACATGGTAAATTTAACTGTATACATGACAGGCTACTTTCAGTTTCTGTCTATCAAATTCACTCACAAGGCTTTGGCTGGCCCAGGGCAATAGTGAAAGACACTTGCCCAAGATGGCATGCAGTGGGACTGAACTTGGAACCATGAGGTTGAGAAGCAAATTTCTCACCACACAGCCACTCCTGCGCCATATACATATGCTTGGTATATATATACACACACACGCACACGTGCACACACACGCACACACATACATAAACATATATCTATATCTATATATATATATATATATATATATATAGCTGGTCTTATATATATATATATATATATATATATATAGCTGATCTTACACTCCACTATATTTAATACTATATATATATATGTATACACACATATATACACACATATTGTCCATTTGAAAAGAGTCGTAAATGATGTTTGTTTATGTCTCCAAAGATATTTTTGGCTGCCAACACCAATTTCTAGCATTCTTGATAGGCTTACATTTTTTTCAATGGTTGAATTTTAGAGCTTACAAAAACATTTCTGTTTTTGCTGATGTTAAATCGCCATGGTAGCATATGAGCTGATGATATGTTAGCTTACTTAAGCTACATTTTTTTTCTACTAGCTTCAGAACAGCTGTGTGTGTGTGTGTGTGTGTGTTGGTTGCCTCCCAAATAAATATAACAATGCTGGTTTTAACATACAGTTTCATGCTTTTATATTTTTGCTAACTAAATTGAAAATCAAAAGATTGCAAGCTTTAGCCAGGCTAGCAGAAAAAACTGAGAAAGACTGTATTTTATTGGCTAAAGAAAATAGTAACAACTAAACAAAATCACTTCATAAAACTGTATCTTATCCGGAATGTATACAAACCCCATCAACTTAGAAGTAAGCAAGCCTATCTCAAAACACCAGGCTGAAAAATTAAAGTATATAATATTACTTAATGCAAAGAAAAGAAAGAAAAAAGACAATCTATCCTGAGATAAAAGGAAACAAATTCTTCTCCATGAAATTAAAGGCATCCTCACTCCATTGAAGATGGAAACATTCCTCTATGTTATTCAATATGAATAGTGCTACATAAGTGACAGTTGCAGCAGATATTTCTGTTACAATCTAAAATTAATGAAGCAACACTATCAACGCCAGCATCACTCTATCAGAAAGAAATGGAGGTAGCCTAAAAGCAATGATGGAATTTTTATGGTTGATAGTACACTACTTTATAATTTTAACACAAACACACAAACTGAAAATACCAATAGAAACACTCAGATAAACACCTATTGTGTTATACAAGTGGACAAGGAGGAAACATCTGCTTTAAGATTATCACCAACTTAGGCCTTATCCCACCAAAACAATCAATAATATTGAATGTATATCTGAAATTGAAAAACTCTTTCACACAAGTTTGATGGAAATTGCGAAAAAGCAGTAACAACAATAACTCACCCAGGAATACAGATTGTGGATTCTAACCTGATTGCTGACACAGAAGAAGCAACACTAATACCCATCAAAATTCCTTCTACAATTTTTCGAGCAAATCATATTATGGGATTTGCATATACTTCACTAACCTACCATTTAATAAAAGAGTTTGCATCCAACCATTTTACAGATGAAGAAACAAAAGCAAAATTTATACTGGCTGTAATGAAAACTAAGATAGATTCTGAGACAATACAGTAGAAAACAAAATGATGGGAGCCCACTAACTCAATATCAGAGTCCGAAATGGCTAACAAAAATTGAGAGAGTGCAATTAAAAAGAAAGAAATAGTATGCTCCTTCACAGAAAAGTTGGGTAGAATACCAATGTCTTGTATAGGGGGTTTTTAAACCAATTTTGATGGATAATCCATTTTTCAGTTTACTTCTAGTCAGCCTTGTAGAAGTTCAGACTAGATAGGGTTTGGGTGTCATCTGTGAGGAATACATCATTTATTAATTTTGGGCCATACATCGTCAGTTGTGATCTGAGAAGATTCTCAACGATATCTTCACATTGTGGATAAGTTCCAAATTGTTAGTTAAGCAAGGTCTAATATGTGATTGTTTCTGTCTGAAGAGAGTATAGTTTAATCCATAAAAGCATTCAAGGTCTAATATGTGATTGTTTCTGTCTGAAGAGAGTATAGTTTAATCCATAAAAGCATTCTCATGACATCAGATAGAGATTCTGCTTGACTGCATGTGGCTCAAGTCACTCTAGTTATGGTTTTATCCTCTCTTGTTTAAGTGAAAAGTGCTTCTTACCATGAGCTCTATTATGCCTGAGATTTGGGTTTGCAAAGTGACAGTTTGAAGCCTTCTCTTCATGCCAGCAGACAGCTTCGTGATAGAATTTACAAATGGTATTCATTTTACACACCATTTTTTTTTTTTTTTGCTTTTGCTGTTCCTTTCTGTAGTTTTCTATTCCACTCTGAACTCTGTTTCGTTAGGCTTTTGGTTGGTTCCTTTACTTTTCCCATTGTTTTCAGAGGTGGTGTTGAGACTGCTTTTCTTAAGAGCTTTTATTTTATTTCTTTTTCAATATCTTTTTTTTGTGTCTCTGTGACTATAAATATCCTTGTTGATGGTTGCCTTGTGGTTGCCTTCTGTATTGGATTATCCACATGATGTTTCAACATTGGTACTGTTCTCTGTGTCAAGTGTTTCAGTTGAGGATTCACCATTTTTGTCCAAGTATGGCCTGATGAGTGCATAGGAGTGAATAAGTTGACTTCTTTTTACTCTACTTGTACCAC
>NC_142935.1:72559112-72589112 GCF_046866305.1 Octopus bimaculoides
AAATTTAGTGAAAAACTTAATTATTGAACAGTGGAAAGCAGGTAAAAGTTACAGGAAAATATCAGACATTTTGTATTCCATTTTCTATCATATCTTCATTTATTCAAAGATATAAAAAAATCGGGAACTGTTAAAAATAGAATAAGATCCGGTGCACCACGCAAGATATCCACTAGATCTTTAAGAAAAATGAAGCGAAGAATCGAAAAAAATGCAATGATCACCAGAAAGGAGTTGCAAGAAGATTTGTTAGCTTCAGGGACTAGTGTTACACTATGAACAATCAACAATGAACTTCATGGGAATGAAATGAAGTCATGTTCTCCTAGAAAAACCCCGCTGTTGACTAAAAGGCATAGAGATGCCCATTTAAAATTTGTTTATGAACATAAAGATAAATCTGATACATTCTGGGAAAATGTTCTATGGACAGACGAGTTGAAAATTCAATTGTTTGGACGAAATTCATGTAGCCATGTTTGGAGGAAAGATGGTACTGCCTATTCGCCAAAAAACACAATTCCTACTGTAAAGTTTGGAGGTGGCAACATCATTGTGTAGGGGTGTTTCTCTGCAAATGGCACTGGCAATTTACATGTGATAGATGGTAGAATGAATGCAGAGATGTACGAAAATATTTTGAACAATAATTTATGGGACTCTGTAGAAAAGCTCCAACTTTGTGAAGGGTGGGTTTTACAACAGGATAACAACCCTAAGCACACAGCGAAGTCTACCAAAAATGGATTGTCAATCACAATATAAAATTATTACAATGGCCAAGCCAGTCACCTGACTTGAACCCCATTGAAAATTTTTGGCGTTATTTGAAAATTAAAACTCATTCAGAAGCCACAATGTACATTCCAGATTTGAAGAAAATTTGTCAAGAAGAATGGGAAAATATTCCTTAAGAAACATGCGAGTCATTGATTAAGAACTACAAGACGAGATTGGTTGAAGTGGAACTGAATAACGATTATGCTACAAAGTATTAAATCAGAATTATCAGTTATTTATGTTCTGTACAAATACTTTTTTCACCCCTAAATATTTATAATTGTATATAGATTCATTAGTTACTATAATTTATTAGTTTCTTTTCCATATTCTTAGTTTATGTATGTGTATGCAAATATAGTATTGGTATATCCCATTTATGTTCATTAGAAATTAAATAAATAAATAATTTTGACATGTACGAATATTTATTTCCCCCCACTGTATATATATATACGCACACACATATATATATATTCATATATATATATTCATATATGCATACTTACATACACATGCTTATATATATATACATAACTATACATATGCACACACATGTACACCCACACATACATACAAACATGCATATCAATTACAGCACTCTGTCAGTTATGACAACGAGGGTTCCAGTTGATCTGATCAACGGAACAGCCTGCTCATGAAATCAGCGTGCAAGTGGCTGAGCACTCCACAGGCACATGTACCTTTAACGTAGTTCTCGGGGAGATTCAGCATGACACAGAGTGTGACAAGGCTGGCCCTTCAAAATACAGGTACAACAGAAACAGAAAGAAAGGGCGAGAGAAAGTTGTGGTGAAAGGGTATAGTAGAGTTTGCCACCACCCCCTGCTGGAGCCTCGTGGAGCTTTAAGTGTTTTTACTCAATAAGCACCCACAATGATTGGTCTGGGAATCGATGCTGCGATCCTATGACCAAGAGTCCGCTGCCCTAACCAATGGGCCATGGCGCCTCCACATGCATATCAATACACACAAACACACACACATATATATATAGAGAGAGAGCAAGTGAGAGATGAAGAGATAAATACACACATGTATACATGCACACACACACACACACACACACATATATATATATATATATATATATATATATATATATATATATATATATATAGTTTTAGGGAAAATAACCAATTTTCAAGAACTATATATTATATTATATTTATCTTATGATATTTACTTTATATTATACTCATTTATTGTGCTTTTAATTATTAATTTTTCTATATGTGATAGTGGATTTTCATCGATGAGTTCTTGAAAATTGGTTATTTTCCCTAAAACTATATATTTTATATATACTTTATCTATAAGGCTCAATTTAATTTTAATTTTTTATAAATTGATTTTAATTGAGTTTTTTACCTGTAATTTTGGATTTTGTCCCTAATATTATTATTATTATTATTATTATTATTATATATATATATATATATATATATATATATATATATAAAACTCTTATTCATCAAGTTTCAAATTAATATATATCTGTGTCAACATCTTTAATTCTTCCTTGATCATTTACGTCTTCTTCTACGTTCGCTATGAAAACCTCTTGATCTCACTTTTATCACATCTAACTTATTGTTTATTCTACTTATCTCAAAGAACACATTAAAAATAACTATATCTGACAGTGTTGTTTAATGTCACTGGTTATGCCACTATATAGCAGTATGAATCTGGATAAAATACAGCTTGCTTCCAGAAGATATATATTGCTCATGTCTTTGCTGTTGATGATGGTGATAATGATGATGATCATGATGATCATTATGATGATCATGATGATGACGATGACAGCACACTCTTCTATCTGTCATTAGTGAGCTATTTCTTTTCTTGTGTTTCAGTAACTCATCATCTTTATACAAGATACATTTCTGACAGACTTCAGTATGAAAAGAAGAGGCAAAAAAGAAATCTACAACAGAAATAGATACACACACACACACACACACACACACACACACACACATTATTCAACATATTCGGTTTCTTTCATTCTCATTGACATTAATTTCTTCGTAAAACATCTATATTAAAGTGATTATATATGCTTACATACATTCAAATACATACGCACATATGTGCGTATGCATCTAAATATATATATAGAAGTGAAGAGAGAAAACAGATAGAGAGAGGATAAAAACATTTATATACAAATATACTCAGTTGCATAAACATATATACACATACATGTATAAATATATGTAGGTATGTATGCATATTTGTATATTCACGCATATACATGTATGCATGTATATATGTGTGTGTATGTATATATATATATATATATATATATATATATATATATATATATATATATATATATATATATATATATATACATACGCGCATGAGTTGTCTAAGAGACATTATGTCAGGGAAAAGATGCACTCATATATCTGTCAGTAGAATAGTTATATTATCAAAATATATAGTTTTAAATATCCATCATAGCAAGTCTTACTAATCGGTTTTGCATAAAGAATACAATAGAGTGCTAGGTAACAAACCGATTATATAACTTTACACTGATCAGAGTTAGCCGATATGGAAGGGAATATTGTCAGAGGTGGATTAGCACAACTATTGTCAGAGATGGATTAGCACAACTATTGTCAGAGGTGGATTAGCACAACTGGTCAGCAGCTGCTGTGAAAAAGGTGATGGAACAAAACATGCACATGGGATTAGTTTTGGAATTATATCCCTTGGTTGGGTATGCTGTGAAGCCAGCAAGAGTTATCTTGAAGTGGGGAAAGTGTGTATTATTAATATGGTACTCCTGTGGGGATGGGGTGTGTGGTATGTGTTGCAGTGTCATATGCATAAATTTTTCCAGGGGTGTAGGTACATATAGTTGTGTTCGTTGGTCTGCTTTCTTTCTGTAATGGAAAAAAGTCATTGTAGAGTGGTCATGTTAGTGTGTGGTGTATAATGTGCATGTGTGTGTGGAGTCTGTGTATATATGGGAGTACAACTTTTGTGAAGGGGTATGTGTTTATTTTGTGGGGTGTTCATCTTATAGGGTTGTGCATGTATGTACTTGGGTACCTTGGTGTGTGCTTTGGTCAAACTCTTTTTGCCAGGTTCAAAGGCATTGATGGAAGGTCAAGGCACAGGACCTGTGGCTGTAGTCATGGTGGGTCCTGCAGGTACAACATAATGTACTTCCTTTCATGCGGGCAAGGATTAAACACCTTACTCTTGCTATTCAGGTAAACGTCTGGGTGTTGGGTACCTTTTAAAATTGCTCTCTTCTCAGCCAGGCATTTTCCCCACTGCAAGATAACTCGGTTTGGGTTCACAGCATATCCAACCAAGGGACATAACTCCTAAACTAATCCCCTGGACCTTTTTTGTTCCACCACTTTTTTTCACAGCAGCCATTGACTGGTTGTGCTAATCCACCTCTGACAAAAGAAGGCAGTCACCATATTCCCTTCCATATCAGCTAACTCTGATGAGCATAAAGTTATATAATCGGTTTGTTACCTAACACACTACTGTATTCTTTACAGGAAACTGATTGATAAGATCAGATGAGATGGATATTTAATACTGTACATTTTGGATAATGTGTGTGTGTATGTGTGTGTGTTCATGCACATGCATGTGTATGTGTGTTTATGCGTGTGTGTGTATATATATATATATATATATATATATGCTTACAACCATTGCAATGGGAGGAAGGAAGTGAAGGGTGATAGTGCACAAGATGGGAAACAGCTGAAAGAGCATCTTGCTGGCTTTGAAGCAAGAGAGAGAAATTAAGCTGGAGACCAGGGGGAGTTGAAGAGCCGTGATTTGGCCACCTCTGCTGACCTACTAATAGGATGGTTTTACTGTTCAGAGTCAAAACACCTGATGAACGTTAGATATGGCCTGATTACATCAGTTCTTCCTGGCCAAAGCTCCATTCACTTTGGTGAGTGGGAAAAGTACGTCCTAAATGTTATTAACATATGTATGTATATATATATATATGGCTATTGCCAGTATTGCCTGACTGGCCTTTGTGCCAGTGGCACGTAAAAGCACCCACTACACTCTTGGAGTGGTTGGCGTTAGGAAGGGCATCCAGCTGTAGAAACTCTGCCAAATCAGATTGGAGCCTGGTGTAGCTATCTGGTTCACTAGTCCTCAGTCAAATCGGCCAACCCATGCTAGCATGGAAAGTGGACGTTAAACGATGATGATGATGATATATACACACAAATATATACATATACATATACATAAACACACACACACACACACACATATATATATACACACACACACACACACACACACACACATATATATAACGTATGGTGAATTTATGGAAAGAAGTCCCATAAACTCATCAATTTATTTAAAAATGGAGAAGACAAGTTGTTAAAACATATAAGAACTTTAATTCTTGTAGACGATCTTTTCGTACAGAGATATAAAAATAATAATGCAAATTATAAAAAATTTTTATACATAAAAATGAAGTTTATCATGAGGTGATGGTATATAAAGAGCTAATAAACTTCATTCATATGTATAGAAATTTGTTTGAAAAATACATCACACCACATAATGATTTCAACGGCAAGTTCATATTTTAATTCAAACCTAGGAGTGTCTTTCCATTGAAAATTTCTAATACATATTTTGCCCTATGCTACTGATTTGGAGTTAAAATTTCCGATTTCCATACTCATCTATAGATAAAATGTCTCTGATACCTCTTCACTTATATCTTCAAATAACCATTATAGATAGACCTTAGTTATGGTTAAATATCCAGCATGACTCACATCTCTTTCTCACAAGCATAAAAATATGGATCTCCTAGATTCAATTTTTTTGCTATTTTCCTTCTTAAGTTCATTGCATTTTTGTTTATACTTCCTGCACTGAAGAGTAAATTGATATATTTAATTAAATCAATTTCATTTAATTTAATTCAATCATGAATTTGCTTTATTACTTTTATATCGCTGTATGAAATGATCGTCTGCAAGAATTAAACTTATTATACATTTTAACAACTTGTCTCCTCCATTTTAAAATAAATTGATGAGTTTTGTGGGACTTCTTTCAATAAATTCACCACACATTATATACAAGTATTACTTTCATATCTTCACAAATTTACGCCTGTAGACTACCAGCAAAATATGTAGAATCAACATTAGAAATCTCTTTTGGGAACCTCCAAAATCAAAGGACGAATCTACATTCAAATTTTTACACCTATACACACACACACACACACACACACACACACACACACACACACACACACACACACACATATATATATATACATATTTATACATATATATATAGTAAATCCATAAAAAGGACAAACACAAAAAAACAACAATGCGAAGACATGGTACATGTAATGTATTAGCAGACATTCAGGAAAGGAAAGAAACATTTTGAGCAGACACTCTTCTTTGGAAAGAGAGGTTAAGTCCAATAGAAGGGAAGTCGGAGGAGGAAAATCACCAACTATTCACACGTGGTTACATTTATACATACATGCATATATATATATATATATATATATATATATATATATATATATATATATATATATATATATATACACACACACACACACACATATATATATATATTCATACATACATACATACATACATACATATATATATATATATATATATATATATATATATACATATACACACAAGAGTGGATGTGTGGTAAGAAGCTTGCTTCCTAACTCCATGGTTCTAGGTTTAGTTCCACTTTATGGCACCTTGGGCAAGTGTCTTTTACTATAGCCTCAGAACAGCCAAGGCCTTGTGAATGAATTTGGTAAATAAAAACTGAAAGAAGCACAAATGTATGTGTGTGTGTGTGTGTGTGTGTGTGTGTGCTTTTATGATTCCCACCATCGTTTGAGAGCCAGTATTGTTGTCTTTAGCAGTTTAGTAAAAGAGACTGACAAATATGTATCAGTCTTATAATGAAAATGGAAAGAGTTCTGTAATTAATTTATTTGACTAAAAATTTTTCAAGGCCGTGCCCCACCATGGCTGTCATCTAATGACGGTAGCAAGTAAATGATAAAAGATACATGTATGTATGAGTTAAGGACATTTACCTCCCCCCCCCCCACTGACAATAACCCAACAAGGACAATTACCCCTGAAGACAACAGATGATCATTTAAAACTTCTTAATATATTGGAGAGGTGGTAATTAACCAAGCAGGGTAATTGTCCTAGGGAGTAGTTATCATTGGGAGAAATTGCCCCATGGGGGTAATTGTGCCAGGGGAGTAATTATCATGATACGGTATGTATATACATATAGGTAGATAGATAAATAAAGAGAGAGAGAGTGGGAAGTTTGGTGATGCAACAGGAAAATAGAACTGAAAACATGAGAGTGTGTATATATATATATATATATATATATATTTATTTATTAGTATTTATGCATATTTATACACAATACACACACAAACACACACACACACACGCACACGTGTGTGTATGTATTAGACAGGACTAAAGACATTCAAAAACAGAAAACAGATTATTAGAAGTATAAAATTTCTGCTATCCACATGTATATGTCTAAGACTGAATCTGTCTGTTGTGCGTGTTTGTTTGCAAACATATATGAGTGTAATGATGAACATGTTTCACAATACTGTATGGAGCACTTTAATGTTTATTCTCGTACACACGCACACACACACACACACACATACGTGACTGTGTGTATATGTATGTCAATGCTTTCACTTAAGTATACTGCTTAAACTTTTATATATTCTCCTACATGCCTAAATGGCAATATAATGACATATGCATGCTAAGAACTAACTGCTTCTGTTCATGTATTGAATGTAACATTAGCAAGAGGTACACACACACGCAGACACACACACACACACACATACACACATGCATGCACTAACACACATACACACACATACATAAATATATATCTACACATGCATATAACATTTACACATTTATATGCTTATATGTATACACACACTACACACATATACACATACATACACACACACACACACATATATATATATATATAAACATATACCTCCATACATATACAAGCAAATATATATATATATATACACACATTCATATATATATATATACATCCATATACATGCACACATATACATAGATTTACATACATATATATATGTATGTATACATAAATATATATACATACGCACATATACACATATATACATATGCACATACATGCATACACACATATATACACACTCATACACATATACACAGTTCATACAGACACATTCATATGAATTACAATTCCAACTTCTCAAAGGTTTTATAGATCTAGAGTTCCAAGACAAATATAGAACTGCATTTGCAAGTATTATGGAAGATACAATTAAGATACGAAAATAGTAAATGGTGAAACAAATATTTATATACATCTTTATATAAAGATATATATAGATGTGTGTGTGTGTGTGATAGTGTGTGTGTGTGTGTGTGTGTGTGTGTGTGTGTGTGTGTGTGCATGCATGCGCGTGTGTGAGTTTGTATACATATGTGTGTGCATGTGTTTCTCTGTGTGTTTCTATGTATGTTTACTGCTACTCTTGCGTAAAACAATGTAGATATATGGTACTATGTGTATATGTGTATGTGGATGCACATGTGTGTGTGTGTGTGTATACATATATAAATATATATATGTGTGTGTGTGCGTGTGTGTGTGTGTGTGTGTGTGTGTGTGTGTGTGTATGCCTACTATAACAAATGTAGATATCTAATCTATATAGCGACATTAGTGGTTTTTCAAAGTAACTGGCCATATATTGTTTTCGTTGCTCTTCAAAGAAATGTTCACATCTGATGACCTTTACATGTCAGGTCTGAAGTTGTGATGGCAAAGTCCCACCAATATTATTAGTATTCAGTTATAATGTAGATATAATTAATGTGAGAAATACTATCTGTATTTGTCTCTGACTGGTTCCGTTAATGGATGCCATTGTATATACATCTTCAATAACAATGGCAGGATGTATAAGCAGATTCTACGTTTTTGTGTGATGTATGTATGCAAAGTTGTTATGCATGTTCTTTTAATTTTAACTTTTTGAAGTCTTCCTATAAGGAAAGATTTGGTTTCTAACGAAGATACAATGCTCTATCGTTGAAATGTAAATACCAAGAACAATGTCACATGTTCAACTTGAGAAAAATCATGCATATTTTTACAGTTCCACTTACAGATTGTATTTGTCATGTGTGTGTTAGCTGCTTGGTTTCACTTTCTGTAAACACTAACTTTTCCAGAGTGCCTCATAGGAATTACTAACAAAACTAAGTGCACTATATTATTAGTATAAATGTAAATTTATAATCTGAGTATAGAAGCTGAAGTTTTTGAAGCAGTTGTCCATAGTTACCCTGTTTCTCTTTACATTATGAACAGAAATTCACATCAGCTGGGCGTCTGACCATATACTCTTTACTCTCTTTTACTCTTTTACTTGTTTCAGTCATTTGACTGCGGCCATGCTGGAGCACCACCTTTAGTCGAGCAAATCGACTCCAGAACTTCTTCTTTGGATGCCTAGTGCTTATTCTATCCGTCTCTTTTTGCCGAACTGCTAAGTTACGGGGACCTAAATACACCAGCATTGGTTGTCAAGCGATGTTGGGAGGACAAACACAGACACACAAACATATACACACATATACCTATATACATATATACAATAGGCTTCTTTCAGTTTCCGTCTACCAAATCCACTCACAAGGCTTTGGTCGGCCCGATGCTATAGTAGAAGACACTTGCCCAAGGTGCCACACAGTGGGAATGAACCCGGAACCATGTGGTTTATAAGCAAGCTACTTACCACACAACCACTCCTGCGCCTATTTATTAACATTTTGAGATAAACAGAGTGGGTTTGATAGATGGAATGTGAAAGAAGTCCATTGTGTGTGTGTAAGTATGTATGTATGTATGTATGTATGCATCTATATGTATGTAACTTTGTGTTTTTGTTTGTCCCCTCACCATCACCAATTGTCAACCAGTAATTTAGCGGTTCAGCAAAATGAGACTGTTAGTACAAGTATCAGGCTTTAAAAAGGAAAAAAAGTACTGGGGTTGATTCATTAGACTAAGAACCCTTCAAAGCAGGCCCCAGCTGCAGTCAAATGACTGAAACAAATAAAAACTTCAAAGAGTAATATATATATATATATAAATATATATATATATATATATATATATATATATATATATATATATATATATATATATATATAAATATATATAAATATATATATATATATATATATATATAAATAAGTTCAAAAAAACACAAGAAACAATAACAAAAAAACAACAAAGTGAGGACGTGATACAGATAGTGTTATTGGACGCTCGGGAAAGGAAAGAGAGAGTGTATGATGTTTCGGGCAGAGCCCTTCGTCGGAAAGATGGAAAGTTCGGAGAATGGGAAAACGGAGGAAGAGGAAAATGGTACCGATGCCCATGAGGTTACATTGTGAAAGGACCGGAAGAGGAGGTGGTGGGGGAAAGGTTCTTTCTAAGACAGGAGAGTGAAAAAGGGAGATGAATATCTGTGCATGCGCGAGAGTCTGCGAGTGTGTGTGTGATAACAGAACGTGTGTGTGCGCATGTGTGTGTGTGTGTGTGTGTGCATGGTTTGGTGGTTTATCTGTTAGTGTGTATGTGTGTTTGTTTGTGTGTGTGTGACGTAGTGGAAGGAATTAGTAGCAGGAATAGTTAGTGGATGCTTATGGACAATGGTAGGTGGTAGGTCAGCAGGCGGTTTTTGAGTATGTGTGTGTTCGTGTGTGTGTTTGTGTGGGGTTGTAGGTGTTGGGTACGTGTACGTGTGTGCGTGTATTTTGTATGTGCGCGTGTGTGTATGTGTATGTATTTGTACGTGCGTGTGTGTTTGTGTGTATGTGTATGTTGTGTATATGTGCGTTGCTGTGTACGTGTGTGCGTGCGTTTGCTATTGTATGTGCGTGTGTTGTTTATGCCCATGTGTGTGTGATTGTATGCGTGTCTGTGTGAGTGTGTAGTGTTGGTGAGAAGTGTGCGTGCGTGTGTGTGTGTATGTGGGTGTGTGCGTGTGTGTGTGTATGTGTGTGGATGTGCGTGTGTGTGTGGGATTGTGAGTGTTAGGTACGGGTATGTGTGTGTGTATGCGCCTGTGTGTCTGTATGTTTGTGTCCGTGTGCGTGTGTGTGCGCGTGTGTGTATATATTTTGTGCGTGCGTGTATGTGTATATTGTGTTTTCGTGCGTGCGTGTGCGTTGTGTATGTGAGTGAGTATTGTGTATGTGAGAGGTGTGTGTGTATGTGTGTGTGTGTGTATGTGAGAGGTGTATGTGTGTGTGAGCGTAAGGATGTGTGCCAGGTATTTGTGTTATTTTGTGTGTGCACTCCTGTGTGTATGTGTGTGCATGTGTATGCGGCTGTGTATGTAGGCGTGCGCGTATATATGGGTGTGTGTGTGTCTGTGTGTGTATAGGGCTGTGTAAGGTGTGTGTCTCTACCACTGTGCGTGTGTGTGTGTGTATGTGCGTTCGTCTATATGTGTGTGTGAGGGCGCGCATGTATGTTTGTCATGTGTGTGGGCGGTGTATAGGTAAGGTGTGTGGGAGGTGTGTGTGTTAGGTGTATGGGAGGTATGTGTGAATGGGGGTATGTATGGGTTGTCAGGTGTGTGGGAGGTATGTGTGCATGGGGTATATATGGGTTATGTGTGCAAGGGTGTGTATGCTTGGGTGTGTGTGTGTGTGTATATTTGCGTGATTGTTAGCGTGTGTGTGTATGCGCAAGTGTGCGTGTGTATGTGCGTTTGTATAAGTGTGTGGGCGAGTCTGAGCGTGTGAGTGCATGCATATGTGTTGTGTGTGTGTGGTGTGTTGGGGGGTAGGTGTGCTTACATGTGTGTGTATGGGTGCGTGTATTTTTTGTGTGTGGGTATGTGTGCGTGTAGGAAGGGGTGAGATAAAAAGTGGAAAAAGGTAGTGAGTGTAATAAAAAAGTGAATAATGGATATAATGTAAAGTGGATGGGAGGGGGCTAAAAAAAAATTAAAGAAAAGTGCTGCATTGTCGTAAAGGGGAGAGTCATAAGGAGGAGGGGGCTGTGTTGAGTCCGAAGGGGAAAGAAGAATTAAGGTTAAAAATATAGCGCTGTTCCAAGTGGAGTTGATATATATATATAAATATATATATATATATATATATATCATCATCGTCATCATCATCATCATCATCATCGTTGTCCATGCTGGCATGGGTTGGACGGTTTGATCAGGGCTAGTAAGCTGTGGGGCTGCACCAGACTCCACTCTGATTTGGTATGGTTTTCTATGGCTTGGTGTCCTTCTTAACAGCAACCACTCTGAGAGTGCAATGGGTGATTTTACATGCCACTGGCATGGGTGCCATTTGCATGACACTAGGGTGTGTTTACATGCCACCATCACAGGTGCTAATTTGCATGACACTGGTAACTGTCATTTTGCTTGGCCTGATGTGTCTTCTTCTCAAGCATGACATAATGCCAAAGGTCTTGGCAATTGCCCCCGTAAGGCATATGTATATATGTATACATTATAATAATAGTAAAAATAATCGAGGATGGAATTTAGAAATATTTTAATGCATCCTTACGTGCATTTCCACAGATTAAATGTTTTTTTGTGACTATAGACTGCATACCTTGGATGACTACAGTCCAATCTGTAATATCCATGGTCACAAAAAACATGTGATCTGCTGAAATGCGCATAGCGATGCATTAAAATATTTATACATCCCATCCTTGGATTATTTTTACTATTATTACTATATGTATCCTATGCTATGTCTGCACACCCTGGTACAATCTCATAAAACTGCTGTTGCAGGTTGGAATCGCTAAGCTGTCATCATGGCACTCAGTTGGTTATAACAATGAGGGTTCCAGTTGATCTGGTCAATGGAACAGCCTGCTCATGAAATTAATGCACGAGTGGTTGAGCACTCCACAGATATGTGTACCCTTAGCATAGTTCTCAGGGAGATTCAGCGTGACACAGAGTATGACAAGGCTGGCCCTTTGAAATACAGGTACAACAGAAACAGGAAGAAAGAATGGGAGTTTTGCAACAACAGTCAAGACAGTTTTACTATTGATATTATAAGTATAAAGAGAGATGTTTGCACAATATTTACTCTGTAGCTTATCGAACACTATTACATCATGGTTACCTAGTTTATTTATGTTCCAGATTTATCCCCAAAACTGACAGTAGGTCATTGTGGGTAAGGGCTTTTATATCCTAAGAGTTAGTCTTTCATACTATGGTATATTATTTGTAGATTTATTGCAAATTTGCAGCAGTTGCACCTACATTCTAATAATTATTGTGACAATGAAATTTTTTCCTTTCACACATAGTTTGTGTCTAAGGGCAATTAGATTGCGTATTGGTGTCTCTTGTCAACTGTTTCAATAAACCTTATATAATCTCTCATAAAGTTGCAGCTGCTAATCAGTGAATGTATTATTCAATTTGCATTTAATGAAAGCATCTAATTATCCAATAATTTTTCTGAGTCTATCAATATTTAGCTGGAGAGAGGTCATCCTTTTCCATTGTTTACTTCATGTTACTATCGATCTCTGTTACTCCCATCTGTTGATAAATGGTAACTGCTGCACAGTATAGCAGAACTTCAATGTCCAAGAGCTGGAATTTTCCATCTCTACAAGTAGTTCCTTAGCTGCTTGGTCAATCATGAATAGTACCAGGTCAATAGGTTTTTCTATTGATTTGGTGTCGACATATATCAATATGTATGTATACTGATACTGAAATACACATGCTTGTGCATAAATTCATTTATATGTCTGCTTGTATGCACATATGTATGCATGTATGTATGCATACATGTTTGTATATATGTTTATATGCATGTTTCAATGTTTGTATATGTTTGTATAAATGAATGTATGCATGTGTGAGTGTATGCTTATGTATAATTATTTGTGTAAGCATGTATGTCTATCATGTACATATGAATGCATAAAGATACTACTCTTTTGTGTTTACATGTGACAAGATTTACAATGATGCATGTGAGTATATAGAAAGACAGGTAACTATGAAGCGAAGTGGGTGAAGATACAGTGAGTGACAAGAGGAGAGAGAAAGAGAGAGAGAGAGAGAAATGTGTAGTTAAAATTATGGCGATAGAAATGGTGAGGGGTGAGACAAGAATAATAGAAAGCAAAGAATTTATCATAATATACATGTGTTTCATAAGTTATTCATACAATTTCATAACATAATATGAGAATGAACCAAGTATATGTATTCATAAATATGAGAGTTGTGTTCATGTGTTTGCTTATATTGCTGGCTGTAAGTTTATTATAAACAAGATACATACATTTGCCCATACATATCATGCATATACAAGAAATATTTAGAACTAAATTTTACATTACATAAATGTTTTCTTTAAACTTGGAACTACAAATATGAATATATACATACATATACATACAAACCACTTATTTTAACATCTTTCAAATATATCGTCACTAAATAAAATATATATATTCAGTAAAATGAATAAATGATCAAATTAGGTAAAATTAATTTAAAACTTGAGGAAAAAATTCATTTTAAATATAATAGTGACTTGTATACAAATTTTAAGACTTTCAAGAAGAAACAATTATTTCAAATGATAGTGACTCGTTTATATGATATAGTGGGTTAAAAAACTTGTCAATAAGAGAAAAAATTCCCTCAAGATGGTAACTAAATTCTACAAACAAAAGCTAAGTGAGATAACACATATAATATCAGATGATTGAAATTTTTGGATTATGTACACAATGTAGATTTGTGTGGATATGGTCTTTAACACTTTAGCAGTCACATTATTTTGTCAAAAGCACTGTTAATTTATTCTATATTGTTTTGAATTGATCATGCATTATCTTGTAGCTTTGAGATTTTGATGAAGTTGCTGTTAATTTTTATAATGACATTAGAGGGTTGATGTGAGAAGCCAGATCTGGCCACTTTGTGCATAAAACAGGTATACTATTTTGACCAAATATGGTCAGTTAAAATGCCAAAGGATTAAAGAGATATTCCTCAGCTATATTGTTGGTATCCATAATGAGTATGAGCATGTGTGTGTGTGTGTGTGTGTAGACACATATTCATATATATACATACATACATACATATATATATATATATATACATATATATATATATATATATATATATATATATATACATATATATATATATATATATATATATATATATATATATACATATATATATATATATATATATATATACATATATATATATATATATATATACATATATATATATATATATATATATATATATATATATATATCATCATCATCATCGTTTAACGTCCGCTTTCCATGCTAGCATGGGTTGGACGATTTGACTGAGGACTGGTGAAACCGGATGGCAACACCAGGCTCCAGTCTGATTTGGCAGAGTTTCTACAGCTGGATGCCCTTCCTAACGCCAACCACTCAGAGAGTGTAGTGGGTGCTTTTACGTGTCACCCGCACGAAAACGGCCACGCTCGAAATGGTGTCTTTTATGTGCCACCCGCACAAGCCAGTCCAGGGGCACTGGCAACGATCTCGCTCGAAAATCCTACAGGAGCCAGTCAGGCGGTACTGGCAACGGCCACGCTCAAAATGGTGCATCTCATGTGCCACCCGCACAAGAACCAGTCCAGGGGCACTGGCAACGATCTTACTTGGCTTGCCGGGTCTTCTCACGCACAGCCCATTTCCAAAGGTCTCGGTCCGTAGTCATCGCCTCGGTGAGGCCCAATGTACGAAGGTCTTGCCTCACCACCTCAGCCCAGGTCTTCCTGGGCCTACCTCTTCCACGGGTTCCCTCAACTGTTAGGGTGTGGCACTTTTTCACGCAGCTATCCTCCTCCATTCTCACCACATGTCCATACCAGCGCAATCGTCTCTCTTGCACGCCACAACTGATGCTTCTAATGTTCAGCTTTTCTCTCAAGATACTTACACTCTGACGGGTATTCACATTGACATTACACATCCAACGGAGCATACTGGCTTCATTCCTTGCGAGCTTACGTATGTCCTCAGCAGTTACAGCCCATGTTTCACTGCCATGTAGCATGGTTGTTCGTACGCATGCGTCATACAGTCTGCCTTTTACTCTGAGTGAGAGTCCCTTTGTCGCCAGCAGGGGTAAGAGCTCTCTAAACTTTGCCCAGGCTATTCTTATTCTAGCAGCTACACTTTCAGCGCACCCACCCCCACTACTAACTTGGTCGCCCAGATAGCGGAAGCTATCGACTACCTCTAGTTTTTCACCCTGGAATGAGATAGAAGTTGTTTCCTGTTTGTTTGCAGTCTTTATTGCACCTGAACATCTGCCACAAACAAAAACTAACTTGCTAGTTAACCTGCCTTTGATGTTGCTGCACCTCTTATGTGTCCATAGCTTGCACCGGGTACATCTTATAGAGTTACTACCTACTCCTTTTCTACATACTGAGCAGGGCCATCTACCTGAAGGGGTTTGTGTTTTATCTACCTTCCTACTTATTAGGATTTTGGTTTTAGCTAGGTTGACTCTAAGGCCCTTCAATTCTAGACCTTGCTTCCACACCTGAAACTTCTCCTCTAGTTCTGATAGTGACTCCGCAATTAGGGCAAGGTCATCAGCATAGAGGAGCTCCCAGGGGCAACCTGTCTTGAACTCCTCTGTGATTGCCTGGAGGACTATGGTAAATAATAGGGGGCTGAGGACGGAACCTTGGTGGACCCCTACCTCTACCCGGAATTCATTGCTGTACTCATTTCCAACCCTCACCTTACTGGCCGCATCTCTGTACATGGCTCGCACAGCTCTCACTAGCCATTCTTCTATCCCAAGTTTCCTCATTGACCACCAGATAAGGGATCGGGGGACCCTGTCAAAGGCTTTCTCCATGTCAACGAAAGCCAGGTACAGAGGTTTATCCTTGGCTAGGTATTTCTCTTGCAACTGTCTCACTAGAAATAAGGCATCAGTAGTGCTTTTACCTGACACGAACCCAAACTGCATCTCATCTAAATTGATTCGCTCCCTAATTAGTTGGGCTATGACCCTCTCTGTAACTTTCATAACCTGATCTAACAGCTTGATGCCTCTGTAATTATTTGTATCTAAAGCGTCCCCTTTACCTTTGTAGCAGTTGACTATGATGCTGCTACACCAGTCATAGGGTATGACTCCTTCGTGTATCACCTGGTTCGTAATACGGGTGACTAGGCTATAGCCAACACTGCCAGATATTTTGAGCATCTCTGCAGTGATTCCTGATGGGCCGGGGGCTTTCCCGGTCTTCATACTCTTAATTGCTTTATCTACCCTGGTACTATCAACTCGGATAGCTGGTCCCTCTATTGGGTCGACATAAGGCAGGCTCTCTTTCTCCCATTCATTCTCTTTATTAAGCAATCTATCGTAGTGGCATCTCCAGACCTCTTTCTTTGCATCCTCATTTAATGCAAGCGTACCATCATCCATGCGAACACATTTCTCTCCTACAACATCACTATTCTCTCTCCTACACTGTCTTGCAACCCGAAATACCTCGAGTCTTTGGTCCTCACGGCGCAGAACATTGGCAAATCTTTCCTTATCTGCTTCCCCTCTGGCTAAATAAACCTGTCGCCTAGCCTCCCTTCTGGCACATTGGTACAATTCCCTGCTACCACCGTTCTTCCAGTCCTTCCAAGCTTGTTTCTTTTGTCTAATAGCCCTGTCTACCTCCTTGTTCCACCACCACGTTACTCTGGGTTGGGAGGGGACCTTACACCACCCACAAATCTGGTCGGTGGCTTTCAACAGGTTGTCCCGCAGAAATCTCCAATTGTCTTCCACGTTGTATGATGCTATATCCCCTTCTATTTCGTTAAATGCTTCAAGTAACTTGTCTCTAAGTCTCTGTCCGTTTGCAGGGTCTTTAAGCTTCCACACCCTTCTTCTCCAAGCCTGTCTAATTCTGGGCACCCATTTTGCCTTGATCCCAAAGTCGCTAACTACTAATCTATGTTGTGGGGTACATTCTTCGCCAGGGTAGGTTTTGGCATTTATAAGCCGCCCTCTTTCCCTATTTCTGGCGAGGATGTAGTCGATTTGGCTAGAGTGTCTGCCGGAGCGGTAGGTGACTAGGTGACTGGCAGGTTTCCTGAAGTTGGTATTGCAGACTATAAGATTGGTTGCATCACAGAACTCCAGCAGTCTGGTTCCCTCCTCGTTGCGGGAACCGAAGCCATAGCCTCCATGTATGCCATGGAAGCCCCCAGCACGACGTCCGACATGACCGTTGAAGTCTCCAGCCACAAAGAGAAGGTCCCTGTCACTCGTCGACGAGGTAGTTTGCAAGAGGGTGTCATAGAATTGGTCTTTCAGACCATCTGGTAGCCCAGGTTGAGGTGCATAGGCTGAGATGACAGTAGCTAATCTATGATGAAGCACTAGTCTGATCTTAAGTACTCTGTCACTTACTCTAACGACCTCGATTACCTTATCCACCCATTTCTCCGCTAGAAGTATTCCTACGCCCCCGACCCCGTCAGTGTTCCCTGCCCAGAAAATCTTGTACCTGTGTTCTTTGCCTGTGAGGAACCTTGCAGAACCTCCTCTCCATCTTACTTCCTGGATGCAGCACATATCTACGCATCTCCGTTCAAGCATCTCAACAATTTCACCAGATCTACCTTTCAGCGTGCCGACGTTGAGAGTGCCAATCCTAACAGTATGGGTGTTGGGGGTATATATATAAGCCTAGTGCAGTCTTCTGACTAACCAGCTTCTGTCAAACCGTCCAACTATGTCAGGATGGAAAATAGACATTAAATGAAGATGGTGATGATATATACGTAGGTGTATGTGTGTATGTACAAGCCCTGTCTCATTTTTGATGTGGCCATTTTCTCAATTCTTCCTGTAAAATAAGCATTAATTTTCACATTCTAATGCTTTTTCATTCTTTCTCTATCAGTTAAATATATCACAGACATATTCAAACTGATCAAAAAATTTGATTCTTTTCACATCAATACTTCAAAGTTGAATTTTGTTTCAGTCTGATGACTGCAGCATACATTTGCTGGCCACTTTCTGCTGATTTTTCATAAGCAGAAGCTTCCAGTCATTTCATAGTTGCCCTACTTTATGCTGATGAGGAGATAAGTAACTTGAAATGCATATATCAATCAACAGAGCAACTACAAAATAGAAGTTTTACAACTTCCGCCTGAAGCCAGATATTTTCTCTGCTAAACTGCAGTGAAATTGGCCTGTTTACATATCAAATGTGTCCCAAGCATATTTGGACTAATCAAAAAAATGTGTCTGTGTGCGTCACACCCTAAATGCATTCACACATGCACAGAATATATATATATATATATATATATATATATATATATATATATATATAAAGTGTAGTATATTGCCACTTAAGTGTGGCTGACCCCTAGGGGTGGATGTTACTGTTGAGGGATAACTTCCCTTGGCAAACAGGACACAGTCGTGTGTCGATAAGCCAGCTGGAGGAGATGTCCTCCTGGGGCTAAAAGCAACAGTAACATCCACCCCTAGGGGTCAGCCACACTTAAGTGGCAATATACTACACTTTATCGTGCAGTTACTGTTAATACTTCATTTAGAGAATTAACATTGCTAATATATATATATATATATATGTATGTATGTATATATATATATATATATATATATATATATATATATATATATATTACTACAAAAATTTTCACTTTGGACATAGCGTGTGCTTTTTTTCTGATATATGTTTTATTGACTATGCGTGTGTGTGTGTATACAGGGTGTGATAGGTAAATTGTTGCTGTTTGATACTTTTAACCTCATGCATGCACGTTGTTTGTTTTTGATTTTGTCGACTACTCAATATGGTAGGGTCAGTTGGGAAGAAGAGTTTCAGGAGATTCCGAAGTCGTCTGGAGGCCATGGTTGAAGCCAATGGCGATTTTATTGAATATATTTACTCCGTAGTATTTCAAGATATCTTCATGCAATTTTGGTAAATATATCTGTTAAAATGGGATGACAGTGTTATTTTCATTTTTGCGTAATTCAGATGACAGTTTATTCACTGCACCCTGTATATATACTCGAGAAACTCTGCCTACCACAACAGAATTGAGATCCTAAAAAGGTGCCTTATAAAGAGCATTGATGTGGGTGCTGCTGCCATGTAAAAAAGCATCCAGTACCATTCATAGAGTGGTTGGCATCAGGATGGGCATTCAACTGTAGAATTCAAGTCGAAACAGACTATGGAACTTGGTGTGGTCCCTGACCTTGCCAGTTCCTGCCAAACCATCCAGCCTACACCAACATGGAAGACAGACATTAAATGTTGATGATGATGACAATGATATATAAGTGAGAGCATGTAGCTTAGTGGTTAGGGTATTTGGTTCATGATTGTGAGGTTGTGCATTCAATTCCCAGCAACATGTGTTCCTGAGCAAGACACTTTATTTCAAGTTGCTTTAGTCTACCCATCTGGGAAAAATTCGCTATACATGTATTTTGACAGGCCCACCTTCTCACATTCTGTGTCATGGTGAATCTCCCTAAAAACTACATTATGGTACACATGTCTGTGGAGTGCTCAACCATTTTTCCACATTAATTTCACAAGCAGGTTGTCCCGTTATTCATTGAATTAACTGGAACACTTGCCATAACCAATGGAGTGCTTATATATATATATATATATATATATATATATATATATATATATATATATATATATATATTATATATATGTTATATATAATTTCTTTTTACTTGTTTCAGTCATGTGACTGGAGTAACCACCTTTTAGTCAAGCAAATCGACACCAGGATGTATTTTTTAAAGTTTGGTACTTATTCTATCAGTCTCTTTTGCTGAACCACTAAGTTATATATGTACACACACACACACACACACACACACACACACACACACACACATACATACATATATATAGAGAGAGATTTAGAAAGGCTTTTGACACAATATCTCATGGTGGACTATGTCGATACATGAGGTAGGGTTTAAATTTGCCTTTACTTATGTTAATGTTAATATCTAGGAAATTAACTTCTTTAAGGTTAGTCTTAATTGTAGTTCTTAGATTTAGTTGGCTAAATATTTTGCTTTCATTATATATCATCATCATTATCATTATTTAGCATCTGCTTTCCATGCTGGAATGTGTTAGACGGTTTGACTGGAACTGGTAAGCCAGAGAACTGCATCAGGTTCCAGTCTGGTTTGGCATGGCCTCTATGGCTGTATGCCCTTCCTAACATCAACTGCTCCATGTATGTAATGGGTGCTTTTTACATGCCATCGACATGAGTGCTTTTATGTACCACCAGCATGAGTGCCAGTTACGTGACACTGGCATTGACCACAACTAGGATTTCACTTGGCTTGACAAGTCTTCTTAAGTACAGCATATCACCAAAGGTCTTGATCATTTATGATGTAATCTAAGAATGCATATATGATGTACAGCACATATGATGTAATCTAAGAATGCATCAATACAATGCTACTGAAATAGCTGCTGTGAATTTCTGAAGCTCACTTGTGTTCTTCTTTTATACATATGCCATATTTGGAACCATCCCTGGGCTGGATCTACAGTTTATATTCGATTGGATACCTATGTATGTATGCATCTGTCTATGTGTATCTATAAATGATATATATATAGGTAGATGTGTGAATAAATATCTGCATACCTGTAGTATACAATAAAAAAACAACAAGTATAAGTTGCTCTAGAGTATTGTAAGTTCAGTACTGAGTCTATCCTGGCTTCCTTCATGTTAAAATACTTAGATTCTTGTGAATCCTGCAATTGACCTACACACACACACACACACACACACACACATATATATATATATATATATATATATATATATATATACACACACAGCAGAATGTGGCAGTCTTATAAACGACGATGTTACTGCTGTTTAAGCCCCAGGAAAACATCATTTCCAGCTAGCTATCAACACAGCCTGTGTCCATATAGTGTTTGCAATGGAAGTTATCGCTCCCATCTCCAGCCTTACATGATACTCACAGACCATGGTTTCTAGGTGGTTACTCATCCTCAGTATGAGACAATCACTGGCTGTTGATGAAAGCTTTCTCCACTTGCAAATACTATATATTCTTTAAGTAACACATAGTCACTGATCTCATATAGAGAAAAACGACTTGTTTTAAATCACTCAACGAGAGATATACTGTAAGAGAACCCAAAGTAAAGTTATTATTTACCAACAGAATGTGGCGGTCTTATAAACGACACTGTTACTGTTGTTTAAGTCCCTGTTGATAGCAAGCTGGAAAAGATGTTTTCTCGGGGCTTAAGCAACAGTAACAACGTCATTTATAGGACCACCACATTTTGTTGGCAAATAAACTTTACTGTTCAGTACGGTACTCTATATCTCTCACTGAGAGATTTAAAACAGGTTGTTTTTTTCTATATGAGATCAGCGACTGTGTCACTTAAAGAATATATATAGTGTTTGTGAATGGAGAAAGCTTTCATCAACAGCCAGTGATTGTCTCACACTGAGGTTGGGTAACCACCCAGAAACCATGGACTGTGAGTACCACATAAGGCTGGATATGGGAGCGATGACCTTCCTGGCAAACACTATATGGACACAGACCGTGAGTCAATAGGCATCCGGAAAAGATGTTTTTCTGGAGCTTAAACAACAGTAACATCGTCGTTTATAGGATCGCCACATTCTGTTGGCAAATTAACTTTACTATATATATAAAACACACATGTTACATAACACACCACTTCTGTTGCACTTCGGCAAATCTCATATGAAAATTCTGCGGTGCTCTTTACATTGGAGAAACAGGGCAACGCCTTGGGGATCACCTTCAGGAACATATCAGAAGCATAATGCTACGTATGCCAGGCCTACCTGTTGCAGATTTATCAGTGTGTGGCATGGCCTTGCATCACAGACCGCCCCCCCCCCACTTCTCTAGGAAATGAAAGGAGCAATGTCTCATATTTGATCTTGGCACTATATCCCCGACAAGTATGAATGAACGTTTTTCCTTTCATCCTTTCACATCCTCTTAATTTTATTTTTATGTTTTGCAATCCTCCTTCCACCCTCTCTCTGCAACATTGCCACATTTACTTATCTCTACTCTCTCCATCACCCTTTCCCTCCTCCTTTCTGCATGTCCTTTCCTATAACCCCTGTTATTCTGCGTCCATTATCAGTTGCAGCTAGTTTTTCAAGCTGAGAGGATGTAAACTCTGTTTGACTTTCTTGTCTTTTTCTTCTCTTTTCTCTTCCCCCTGACAAAGGATTAAATCCGAAACGTTGGATATTCCACTCCTCACAGCAAGCTTACTGTACTCCTTTCATTTCGCACACACCCACACACACACACATACAACAGGCTCTGACTCTTCTGCCAAATACACTCAAAAAGAATTGAGTGGCTTGGTCTATAGCAAAAGGCACTTACCCAAAATTGACATGCAGTGGGACTGAACTCCAAATCACATGGCTGCAAAGCAAGCTTCTTAACCACACAACCAATCATACAATATATACAGTATACTGTGAACATTTCTAAGTGTTGTTAACTAAGTAAAATATACTTCACTGAGGAGCTCTAAGAAGACTGAACTATGTCTATTGTTTTCACCATTTGGTTTTAAAGACTAGATGCATTCCTATCCACATAGCCTTCCTAGTTGAGCAAATTTAATCAAGTGGCCTGACTGAAGTTATTGATAAATAAATTATCTATCAACTGGGGAATACAATTTTGCTGCTCTCACCATATTTTGTAACTTTGCAAGGCATTAATCACAACCACTTGCTTCTAAAATAATACAGCTACTACTATGACAACAACTACAAACACAATCACTATGAATAGTAGTAGTAGTAGTAGTAGTAGTAGCAGTAGTAGTAGTAGTAGTAGTAGTAGTAATAGTTTTTCCAAATGTAACAAAAATAATATAAATATAAGGAATCATAATATATTCTCTCACTTTCTTTAAAAAAAGCTTTCTCTAATATTCTGCAAATATAATTTTATTTATATTCAAACATAAGGAAAAAGAGAAAATAAGCATATTAGAAGGAATATTAAATGAAAATTGATATTTCTCTCTTAAGCAAAGACATACATGCAACACATACATATAAGCTCACACACTCAGACACACGACACATACACACACACACACACACACAGACATAAATTCCTCCCTCCCTCTCTCACATTCCCTCTCCCTTGTTTTAAGTATGCCAAAGAAATATAGGACTCTAGTGAACAAATGGCAAGTGTCAAGTTCTTCAGATTTGGATATGAAATATTTGCCTTTATACATACATAGTCATGTATATACATCAATCTGTTCATCTATATACATCATAGTCATGCTTACATAGGCACATTCATATACATACCTCAATCTGTATTCAGTTACATACATATATATATATATATATATATATATATATCATTGAGGTCTGTCATAAAAAACACTAAACTATTAAAACAGAGCATGAATTACTTAGCACAGTATGCCTACAATGGCAGTAATGCATAAGGCTAACCTTGGCCTTCAGTCTAATAATAGTCACATCTTGCTATATTATTTAGTCATCAATTTACATGTCCCAGTGTGAATATATTTTTAATGCACTTGGTGATTTGTCACAAGTTGAACAAGGAAAATTTTCCAAAAGCAATGTGTTTGTGTGTAAGTATTTATCAAAACATTTATGGGGATATTTTGACTGCTGCAGCAGACCTATGATTGATTAAGCCATATACAAATTCACAAAAAATAGTTCTTGTGTTTCCAATGGGAAAGAACATCCATCAGCTAAGATCTTAAATATGGACGTCTGACGTAAATTTGCTGTCTGACTTGCTTTGTGTTAGATATATTATCATAGGTGCAGGTGTGGCTGTGTGGTAAGTAGCTTGCTTACCAACCACATGGTTCTGGGTTCAGTCCCACTGCATGGCATCTTGGATAAGTGTCTTCTACTATAGCCTCGGGCCAACCAAAGCCTTGTGAGTGGATTTGGTAGACGGAAACTGAAAGAAGCCTGTCGTATATATATATATATATATATATATTTATATATATATATATATATATGTATATATATATATATATATATATATATATATGTATGTGTGTGTATATGTTTGTGTGTCTGTGTTTGTCCCCCCAACATCGCTTGAGAACCGATGTTGGCGTGTTTACGTCCCCATAACTTAGTGGTTCGGCAAAAGAGATCGATAGAATTAAGTACTAGGCTTACAAAGAATAAGTCCTGGGTTCGATTTGCTCGACTAAAGGTGGTGCTCCAGCATGGCAACAGTTAAATGACTGAAACAAGTAAAAGAGTATAAGTGCTGGTGTGGCTGTGTGGCAAGAGGCTTGCTTCCTAACCTCATGGTTCTGAGTTCAGTCTCATTGCATGGCATCTTGGGCAAGTGTCTTCTACTATTGCCACAGGCTGACCAAAGCTTTGTCAGTGGATTTGGTAGATGGAAACTGAAAGAAGCCTGTTCAATATATATATAGATAGATATATATATATATGTCTTGCAAAAAACTCGCACATGCAAGTGTATATATATATATATATACATATATATATCAGGTGAACAGAGATTTACATATCCCGGTTTTATTATACAATTAATCACATCTTTCTTTGTCAGTATTTACATGTGTTTCCGCTGCAAGTTGCATAATTTGCAGTGTGCACCAGCTTGCAGCAGAAGCACATGTTGGTACTGACAATGAAAGATGCGATTAACTGTATGATAGAACTTGGATTTACAAATCTCTGTTCTACTGATATTTATTAATTTATTATTTCTTCTCTACTGACATTATGTAGTCTTTATAAGGACAATTGAATTTACCAAAGTGAGGATTTACTGAGTATAGTAAATTTAACTAACTGGAGTTTGTCTACATTCACTGTGGTTAGCTAGCATTGTTAGTTGATAAGAGCGAGTATGGTACCCGCTAAGATCATATATCCCTCTTAACCATTTTTGAAAATTAACTTTTATATATGTGTGTGTGTGTGTGTGTGTGTGTGTGTGTGTATGTGTGTGTAGAGCCAGCTTTGTCACTCTGTGTCATGAACCTCCCCGAGAACTACGTTAAGAGTACACGTTTCTGTGGAGTGCTCAGCCACTTGCACGTAATTTCACGAGCAGGCTGTTCCATTGATCGGATCAACTGGAACCCTCGTCGTAACCGACGGAGTGCCACCACGTGTGTGTGTGTGTGTGTGTGTGTGTGTGTGTGTGCGTGTCTACATATACGTATATATCTGTGTATGTCTTTGTATCTATTTTGTGCTCTACCACCACTTGACAGGTAGTGTTGGTGTGTTTACATATCCATAACTTACTAATTTTTAATTACATTTCAGACAAATTCAGTGCTGAGGCAGAAATATTATAGCAAATATTCTGCTCAATATAACACTTTAGCATGTCCATTAGTAGTTGACAATATGTGCATCTCTGATCATGAGCAGGAGTAGTGGGAGAGCATCATAGCCATGTGCTGAGAGGGATTCTTTAGAGTTTGAATAAATTGTAACAAAAGCAAAATTTGAAGGCCAATGTTCATACTTTCTCAAGGTAAGCAAATAACAGTTGCTACCCAAGAACATAAACTGTGTTAGATAGTGTAATGCCTGTATTTGATTGATGCATATGTATGTACATATACACACATATATGTATGTGCATATAACAATTAAAGAATGACAAAAAAAATAGGAGTAATGTAATTGCCTTCATTAGCTTACAGGTTTAGCATGTTGCACAAGCAGTCAACTCTGAGTTCTCTGCTTCTTGTAGCAGAAAGAGGTAAAAAGGAGGATGTACACATTTTGGAAACTGATCACAGGTATGATGGAGCAAAATTCCTCATATATATTTCAATACTGTTACTGTTGTTCATGACTGTTTATATACAATTTTATTTACTTTTGTGTTTATTCTCCTGTAAAACACTTATCAATTTTTAAACGATATGGTATATTTTTGCCAATAGCAACCATTATTTGCAATTGAAAGATAACACAATATACGTTATAGAAAAATATTATGTAGATAAACAAAGAAGTAAAAAGAAAGTTATGAGTTGAAAAGAATTTTTCCCTTTTCCAGATATCAAATTTATTTTGCTGAATAAATAATCATTTTGTGTATTATTCTTATTTATTTATCTAGTCTCTTTTGGTCATTATGGAAATGAAACTCATATTTTTATAATGGTTGGACAAAATATTTAAAGTATTTACCCAACAGCAGATTAAAAGTAAGCCATGAAATCTATTAATGCTGTGCTTCATTATTTCGCTGTAACCATTCTTTGTTTCAGAAATAAATCTATGTTAATATGTAAAAAGCTCTCCAGGAGAAAACTCTAAGCATCAAAATATGTAAGAACAAGTATATATTAATAAGGACCTGAATGCATTCGTGTTTACAGGAATAAGTAATATTCAATTATATCCATATTGTTTCTTTTAAGAATAATTATAACAAAAGGATTTAGCAATATATCAACGTTGAGAATTGAGTAAGCAAAGTACATTAGTATACACAGAAAGACTGATGGCTGTTTGATTAAAGTCTAGTAAGGTCAGTTTAGTATTTCATCCTTTAGGGGTTAATAAAATAATGACTGGAATATAATACTGGGGCTAAAGGAGGCAATTATTGCAAATGCTCTGGAATATTTGCTGTGAGCCTCAAGATATAATCAATACAGAAGATACATAAAGAGAAATGAAATATTTACTAGTCTGCTGTTATTTTTAAAGGTAAACAGAAACTATAAATGCATAGTGGATAGAAAGAGAATAAAACACTGGCAATGATAGCTTCTCGATTTACACAGATATTACAGCAATAGCAAAACATTAGCAGTTACAACATCTGGAGTTACTGAAATACCACAGCATTGGTTAAATTCCTGTGTTTATAGAAATATTACAACAGTAGTTAAACATTAGTTTTCGTAATTCTGGTACTTTGTGATTCTTATACTTACAGGAATGTCAATGCTGTTGGCAGTGACATCATCATTATTTAATATCTGTCTTCTATACTGGTATAGATTGGGTAGTTCAACAGGATCTGACAAATCAGAGGGCTGCATCATATCCTAATATCTACTTTGGCAGGGCTTTTATAGTGAAACAATACTAAGTGTCTTTCCTTAATGATATCATCATTGGTAAAGATTACCTTCTCACTTTTAAGGCCAAGAGCCTAAAGTGGCCGGTTACTGAGGGGGAAAGTAGAGAGAGGGTGTGATGGTTCTAGATGAGGGGGCTGAGGGACAATAAGTAAGAAGTAGAACAGATTTATAGTTGTGATTAGATGGTAGTGGAGATAGCATTAGAGTCAAAGAGTAGGTACTAATTGGAAGGAGTGTGGTAGGGAAGAGGGGAAGGGATTAGTGTCAAGGGTCAATGAGAAAAGAAAAAAGGGACAAAATGGAAAGGTGATGGAGTAAGTTGTATATATAGGGTCTAGGGCTATCCAACATTAAAAGGGCGAGTATGGATGAAAGATGTGAAGGAAGGAAGGAGCAATAAACTGAGAAAGGAAGAAATCATGTGTCAGTCATTAAAAGAAAGATAGATGTGGGGGTCGTAGGGGTAGGCCAGAGGTTGAAGACACAAGGTGAGAAAAGGTGTAGAAGTGGAGGGACAGTGGGTAAAGGGCTGTGAGGGGGAAATATGGAAGAGGCTGGGGTGCATTGGATGAGTACAGTAGGAGAGAGAGGCTAATGGATATCATAGACATAGAGAGAATAGAAAGAGCAGGGAACATACATATATATGTCACTTAGGCATTGTGAGACTAATAACTTGGTGTAGAACTCAATATACATATGCTTCAGAACAAAGTGTTAGCAGAGTATAGAGCAGTAATAAGAAAGAGAGATTATAAAGGAATAAATGATTATCTTATGAACTTCATAAGCTCCTAGAAGTTCCAGGTGTGGTAGCAAGGTCTAGAATCAAAGGGTTCTAGAGTTGACCCAGCAAAAACTGAAGTCTTAGTAAGTAGGAAAGCAGACAAACCACAAATCCCTTCAGGTAGCTGACCCTGCTTGATCTGTAGAAAAGGTGTAGAAGAACAGTTTGTGCTTCATGTAGTGAATAAACAGATGTAAAATGTATAGAAATTTTTCTGTGCATACCCAACAAAGTATAAGTATCTTGAGAGAAAAGCTGAATATAAGAAGCATCAGTTGTGGTGTGCAAGAGAGATGATTGCGCTGGTATGGACATGTGGTGAGACTGGACAAGGATAGCTGCGTGAAAAAGTGCCACACCCTAACAGTTGAGGGAACCCGTGGAAGAGGTAGGCCCAGGAAGACCTGGGCTGAGGTGGTGAGGCAAGACCTTCGAACATTGGGCCTCACCGAGGCGATGACTTCTGACCAAGACCTTTGGAAATATGCTGTGCATGAGAAGACCCGGCAAGCCAAGTGAGACCTAAATCCAAGGCCTCTGCCAGAGTTGTAACCAGCCCATTTATGTGTACCTTTCCTACATTGGACACTAAACTCCGCTTGCGAAGACTTGTTGAGGCAAGTGAAATCGAACTAAATTCGATGACTGGCACCCATGCCAGCGTCGTCTCCTTCATTGGACATGAAACTCAGCTTGCAAAGACTTATTGTGGCAAGCAAAAGTGAAATCGGGATAGCACCTATGCCCAGCGTCGCCTTTCTGGCACTTGTGCCATGACATGTGTAAGGATTTTCGAGCGAGATCATTGCCAGTGCCCCTGGACTGGCTCTTGTGCAGGTGGCACATAAAATACACCATTTTGAGCATGGCCGTTGCCAGTACCGCCTGACTGGCCTTCGTGCTGGTGGCACGTAAAATCATCCACTACACTCTCTGAGTGGTTAGCGTTAGGAA
>NC_142935.1:72594112-72614112 GCF_046866305.1 Octopus bimaculoides
TATTTTCATCAAGCCAGACAGATCTTCACAGTTGATTAGAAGCAAGGCACACTGCTTTTATGACAGTGATACTTGTTTAAAACTATCACATGTATTGAACCAAAAAAGTAGTCTTAAACATGGTCATTTGACTTGCTAGAAAGAGTAGGCAAAGATAAAGAGAAAGAAACACACACATCTCTACACATCCAATGACATACACATATACACTGGCCTTTTTTTTAGTTTTTGTCTACCAAATCCACTCACCAAGCTTTGGACAGCCTAGGGCTACAATAGAAGACAATTGTCCATGGTACCATACTGTAGTACTGAGTCTAAAACTACGCAGTTGACAAGCAAACTTTTTAATCCCATCCACATAGTACATATTGCTATTAAAGCTGAAGCTCTTGAATCACACCAAAATCAAAACAGTTTTATTTTTTCAGTATGTCAAACACAAAGCACAGAGTTATGATTTAAGGAACATCGCCATTTGTTAAAATATACACACCATACTATATGAAATGGGTGCATTCTTCAAGCAAATTATCATCATAATCTTCTTCTTCTTCGTCGTCATCATCATCATGATTTTATCATCATCCTTTAAGGTCTGTTTCCCGTGCTGGGACAGGTTGGATGGTTTGCCCAGCGCTGGAGGCTGGAGAGGGCTGCACCAGGTTCCAGTCTGATTTGGCTTG
Source organism: Octopus bimaculoides (assembly GCF_046866305.1). NCBI lineage: Eukaryota > Metazoa > Mollusca > Cephalopoda > Octopoda > Octopodidae > Octopus > Octopus bimaculoides. The sequence continues at coordinate 72,594,799 of NC_142935.1, forward strand.
GTTTCTACAGCTGGATGCATTTCCTACCACCAACCACTTCAAAGTGTGTGCTAAGTGCTTTTAATTGTTGTGTGTGCTGGGTACTGGGAACGATATCTTGGCATGTAGTATGTGTTGAATGAAATTTCCCTGACTTCGACAACTCTTATTCAGAGTTACTATGCTCAGAAACAGATTAGAGACCATATTTTCTTGTATGTTGCATTTTTGGCTTGGCTTCTCTGACTTATTTCAATTCTTATTTCCTATCAATGTAATATGCATCAACATCATTATTTTACATCTACTATTATGTGCTTGTGTGGGTCAGACAGAAGTTGTTGTGGCAGATACTCTATGGCTGGATAGCATTCCTGTTGCTAATCCTTACACATTTCCAAGCTATTTTCCCATAGCTAGACATGTTATTGAAGGAAGACTGAAAACAGCCAACCTTATTTGTATGATGATGATGACTCTCATTTACGACCATCACATGATGTCTAAACAGGTACACACAAACCCATACATATATATTAACACACGCACTCATATAAACATACACACACAATACATACATACATGCATACATACATACATACAAGACCACCTTCTCTCACACAAACCACTAGGCCCTTCTTCTTCTCCAGAACTTTAGCCATCTGCCATTCTCTCCTTCACTGTAAATCTTCACTGTAGGTGTTGATTTGTAAGTGTTTTAGAGCAGAACATTAACAGCAGCAATCTCACCAGTCTTTCATGGGCTGCTGTGGCCATAGGCAATGCTCCTCCTTCTAGACACAGCAAGTTAAAAATAAAAGTGTTTTTCTAATATCTGATAAATTTTGGTAAAATTTCTTGAATAATTTTATATATAAAAGAATTTATTGGTTCTTTAGATTTGTTTGACCATGCCAGATAAGGCCTTACCCGAGCAATGCCATTTTTGGAAAATATCCATTAAAATTAGGTTTTATAGTCCGTTGACAGAATGGGTAGAACACTGGACTTATAATAAATGTGTTCAGTCCCATTACAACCATTCCGTTGCTTCTTTACATGTAATATTTTATCCTACAAGTATTTTAGCACTTTGAAATTAATAATTTGGTGATTTAAATACTATTAAGTACAACTTAATCTCGTAATATTCATTACATATATACTTACCATATGTGTATTAGTTTAACAGTGTAATTTCAATAGACATTTTCTCACACCAGAACAAGGACATGTTTGCTATATTCTTTGCATTTTAGAAACCAACAATATATATATATATATATATATATATATATATATATATATATTACCCTTTCAGCCAGATACTACATTCAGCTCTGAAGGATTAACTCAAATATTCTGTATAATCTTCAGTGTGATCAATATTTTCTATTGTAGTCTCAGAGAGTGTTTTAATGTCAGAAGTTGAAATATATTAAGCTGCTAAACTCACTTTTGTATGATTTCCTCTTCATCATCAACATCATCATCTTCTTTGTATGTAAGCTTTCCATGCTGGTGTGGTCCACTGATATTCTACTAGATGAAGTAGAGGACCATATTTCACTTGCAAATCTCATCGTTCATTTCTATGGCTAGGTGCCCTTCTTAATATGAACCATTTTACAGAAGGTACTGAGGCATTTTTTTTCATAGCTCCAGAGCCATTCTTTCATGGCTCCAGAGTGCTGAAAGATTTACATGTATTTGACTGAAGCGTCTTCTCAAACCCATATGTATACATACAAACATATACACACATGCATATACATGACATACATGATAATTAACCTCTACACAAATGAAAACATTGCATATTTAACAACACTCCACTGTAAAGATGCATATGCACAAACACACTGGTATCATGAGCTCCCTACAACCTCTCTCATTATCAATTTCTTGCTAGTTCTCTCTTCTTTCACTCTCCTTTTTTTAGTCTGTCTATCCCACTCCTTAACTGTTATTTTACACTGGACATGCCTTCTAAACAGATGTCATAAATTCAGCATCATGTATTTTTCTTTTTCCCCTTACCTTTCTTATTTTACTTCTCTTTGATAAAGGGTATAATCAAAAACATGAGATACCTTTTTCAATCTTTCATTGCTGTATACATTTTTCATTGCATATTTCTAAGGCTGTTTTTGTACTTCACATTTATAAGCTTTTCCAGTCATATATTTTTGCTGACTTCTTGTAGCATTTATTTGCATTCACCATCGTTACCTGATAATTTTGCTCAATTTATATGTGTGTGTGTGTGTGTGTGTGTGTGTGCGCGTGTGTGTGTGCGTGTGTGTGTGTGTGTGTGTGTGTGTTTTGCAGCTGAGAGTTCTGTACTATACATGAACCTCTCAGCTAAAAGAGTAAAGATTTCTAGATGCTATCAAATAGCATAATGAGTTCTTATTCGCTTGTTTGTATCACTAAGCATCTTCCATCTCCTCATCATTTTAATATCCACTTTTCTATGCTTGCACAGGTCAGGCAAAATGTTTCGAAACATACCTTTGCTATGATTGAATTGTCTTGCTGTTATCAGCCCCCAGCTCTTTTTAAGGGCTGGACAAGTTTTCATAAGTTTGCATCATTATCTATCTGCATGCACTTCTCACCAACTCACCTACATCTTATTTCTCTCTGATACACTGCCTTGCAATCCCAAATACCTTCTGTCTCTAATCCTCAAGATGTAGAACATTGGCAAATCTCCTAATTCCTGCTTTTCCCTTTCCTGTGTAAGTTCCCTAGTTTTTCTTTTGGCTGTCTGATACAGTTCTCTGCTATTTCCAGTAGAAAACCGTATCATATCATTTTAGGCCTGTCTTGTCATTTTGTCTAAGCACACACACGTGTATATTGGTGTTTATGTATGCGTGTGTGTATGTGCATATATGTTTGCATATATCTATATATACGTTTGCACACACACACACACACACATATATATATATACGTTTGCATATATATATGAATATACATACATAAGTTTAGATAGTGAGATACATGCACACACAAATGTGCATATTCATGTGGGGGTAAATATGTATTTATCTGACTATATGTATAGATATATAAACATACATGCACAGATACACTCACACCAACATATGCTTTGTGTGCTTGTTTCTTTGAGCATGGAATTATCCAATGTTATAGAAACCAACTGAAAATAGATCTGCAGATGTTATCATATCCAACGTGACTGCTTAAAGCACACATTTCTGTCCAATGTACATCCATAATTTCCTAAAACCATGTGTAGTCAATTATTGTGCATCTTTAGACAGTCTGTCTGACCAAAACGAGACATGTATATTGGTTACATTACTTCTGTCAATATCAATGTTTTCATATACACAGCCCTGACTCAATGTTATGCCGTGGCCAAGGAAAAACTATATTTCCTGTATGTTGTCTCTGAACAACTTGTACCACAAGCACATGACAATGTGAACAAACACACGTGTGTGAATGTGTATATGCATATATCTACTGAATATATATATATATATATATATATATATATATCTAATAGAACATCTATGTTTACATGAGAATACATATTATGTCTCAGTAATAATACTGCCTCTGTCACTAATATATATATCTATATGTAATTATGTGTACATATATATACACACACATAGATGACTCTATATATATATATATATAATCATATATCCACAAACACACACACACACATCTTTTATCTTGTTTGAGCCATGCTGGGACACCACCTTGAAAAATTATTTAGTAAAATTTTTGAATTGAATGTATCGATCTCAGTATTATGTTTTTTAAAGCCTGGTACTTATTCTAATGGTCTCTTTTGCCAAACTGCTAAGTTACAGGGATCTAAACACGCCAACACCAGTTGTCAAGCAGTAGTGGATGACAGACACCAACACAGAGACATACATTCTGATACACACACACACATATATATATAAATGTATATATGTATATATATGTGATGGGCTTCTTTCGGTTATTGTCTACCAAATCCACTGACAAGGCTTTGGTCAACCTGAGGTTATCGTAGAAGACACTTGCTCAAGGTGTCAGACAGTAGAACTGAAACTGGAACCACGTGATTGGGAAGCAAACTTCTTACCACATAGCCAAGCCTGCATCTATATATACACATATATAAACAAATCATAAAAAGTCAAGTGGTATGGAAGGTGAATATATTTAACCTCTTGTCATCCTTAAGATTATGGCTGTTTCACATTTCTTCATGTTATAATGATTTCAGTATAGAACAAATTGTGTTTACATGTCTGCACTAATATACATGCTACACATTACAAAAATACAATTGTATATTCACAAAACAATGCAGATAAAGAAAGCTAGCTCATCAGATCACCAGATAAAAAAAAAACAGCAACAACAGCAATAATAAGCAAATGAGTAACCCTGTGATTAAATTAGGTGAAATGATTGCAATTAATAACCATATTAACCAAATTACTATAGGCCCTATTACATCTAATCTGAAAATGTTTAAAAATAAAAACAGTTTGTGGAGGAATATTTTGTGGTTCAACCCCCATTCACGTCAGTCTAAATGCTGCTTCTTATGTAGCTCAAAAACATTTTCAAGCTTTAGGTAATGCAGTACGATCGTTTCATACAACTCCATTTAATTGAGCAATGTAAACATTGCATCAAATATAAAATGTAGAGCAATCTTCAGCTGCACAAAGATATAAAAATTTAATGAAATTACATTTGAAAAGAAGGACATATTTTTATAATTAAATCGAAACTCTCCAAGTAGAAAGGAGGAATACAAAAAACCATTTTGACTTAGCCAGACCATACAGGCTAGTTTTTTTTCTATTCCTCCTTTCTACTTGGAGATTTTCGATTTAATTATAAAAATATGTCCTTCTGTTCAAATGTAATTTCATTAAATTTCTATATCTTTGTGCAGCTGAAGATTGCTCTACATTTTATATTTGATGTAATGTTTACATTGCTCAATTAAATGGAGTCACATGAAACAATCGTACTGCATTACTTTTGGATATCCTTGTTGCTTATTTTGATTTTAATCACCTTATTTTGAAACTGTATGGATAATACCATGCTAAATTCTGGTGCCTAAACTTAAGTACCATATTCACCTGAATCTCTCTCTCTCTCTCTCTCTGTATATATATATATATATATATATATATATATATATATATATATATATGTAGTGAAACTACGTCCCGCCATTAGATACAAACTACTATCGCCATTACATACAATCTTCTCATTTAAATATAAATAAATGCGAGCGTAGTAGAGAACCCATTCCTTGTCCATCACGTGACTGATCATTACTCGAATCGGCAACTTCTTCGAACCGTTCCCGCCAGAACGCAAACTGACCAATCACGGCCCCTAATAAGGTCACGTGATAGAGTCAAATTCTGAAGCCTTCGGGAGCCCATAGTTTGTTATAAATAGCTTTAACTCATACCCAATAATTTGTCTCGGTCCAGTTTCTCTTTGAGAACTGTTCCGTGTACCACACGACAGCAGCAGCAGCCAGCGACCACTTCAACAGCTTCGTCCAGCCAACGATGACCTCCGCCGTCGCCATATCAGCAACAAGAGTCTACGACTACTAACCAGCACCTACCAAGCAGCCTCTACGCTACCAGCGTCAACACGATTTACTATGTACACCACACCAAACTCAGCGGCACATCTCTCTCTTCGATTCTGTTAGGTGACTCAGCTTCACCACGGTAAATAAACAGACAAGAGTTCTTAAACAGACAAGAAATTCTCAGCCAGCGACGAATATCTGTATAACAAGAATCACGGCCCGGCATCGATGCCACGACATCACAACTAGTGATCAGCACTGCCACACTCAGCCTCTCCTCACTTTCACATACAGAACTTTTCCTATAGTGTACTAACGAACTGGTATAATTGCTCACGTGTCATTTACTGACTCTTTCTATCTGCTGTAATAACTCACACATGTATCACTCACATACACACTTTTCTTTGTACGACGGCCTGTCTTTGATTATGTTCTTATATGTCGCATTCACACTCTCACACAGACATACATCTTTAACGCTACAATAAATATCTCTGTTATTCATCTAATACGGTTGTGGTCTTTCATTACTGGTCATCTATGTTATCGACGTATAACATATCATGTATATCATCATTTGATATATATATTTTGTGTTCGACCGTGTGACACGTTTAAATAAAAGGAGTCCTTTGTTTCTCTATTCGTCACCATGTCTCCTTTTATGAGTTTGCACGGTCGTCCCTAACATATATATATATATGTATATATATATATATATATATATATCTTTTTAATTTCTATAGAAAATCTGTAGAGATAACCTTAACAAGTGGTTTAATAGCTCTGCTAACACAGTAGGACACACTATTGACTTATAAAAACGTTTAATGTACTTTGTAGTATATTATGGTTGCATAATAAAATATGGTGTCCCTACAGGTCATTAATATATATGTGTGTGTGTATGTATGTATACACACACAAATATATATCATCATCATAATCATTATTCAACATCCATGCTGGCATGGGTTGGATGGATTGACTGGGCTGGCATGCTGGAAAGCTGTGCCAGGCTCCAGTCTGGTTTGGCGTGGTTTTTTATGGCTGGATGCCCTTCCTAACGCCAGCCACACCAAGAGTGTAATGGGTGTTTTTACACGCCACCAGCATGGGTACCATTTGCGTGGTACCAGTATCTGCCATGACTATGGTTAATGATCTTTAGGGTTAACTATTTTTCTGGATTAATTATTGTTCTGGATTCTCCCCACCCCTCGTTTTAAGCAATGTCTTTTCAGTTTCATCATAATATTTATATTTAAGTATATATTACTGGAAATTTTCAAAACCCACTCTAACACACAGCTAGTAATTCATATGTCTTGAAAACAATCATCAAACCAAATTTAAATGGCCATTTGCATATTTGAGTCACATCACATTATATTACATGTATCTGAACAATCTTAATTCAGTTTTCATCATAACTGTCCAACAAACAAGAATATGAAACTCTAAGTAACATTTCTGTGATAATTTTGCAGCTTCAATAAAAAGTGTTTGTGTGTGTGTGTGTGTGTGTGTATATATATATATATATATAACAGAAAATTACTATTTGTAAATCTCTCAATGAGAGATATTCAACAGCAGTACTCTAGAGTAAAGATTATTTGCCAACATAACATGGCAGTCCTGGTTTAGAGTGAATGTTACTGTAATTTAGCCCCAGGTGATGTCTCCTGGGGTTAAATCACAGCAACAGTCGTCCTAAACCAGGTCTGCCATGTTACGTTGGTGAATAATCTTTACTCTCTCTCCTTCTCCCCCCTCTCTCTCGTCTCTGCCCTAACTCTTCGAAACGCTTAGTTTTAGAATGGTGGCAGCTGATGAAGGAAATGTTCTCTATGTGGCCTGTGTGTTTTCTGTACTCTGTTTATCATTTTGTCCACGTTTTTTTGCAACGTCCTGTATCCAGATATGCATCTATATATACATGTAGATGTAGGTATGTACATACATGTACGTATATATGCAACTACTCATATATTATTTATATATATATATATATTATTCATTGAAACTAGATTCAATTGTGTGATTTGAGTTTCATGTTACTGATGTATATATACTAATCTATGAAATGGCCTTCAACGCTAGAAACAATGCTGTAACTAGATCATTACCAGTGTAACTTTGTCCTTCACCCGGCTAAGAGGGCAGTAACGTTAAATAAGAATTGGTTAGGACCAGGTGACCCATCTAACCCATTTCAGCACTGACAGTGGATGCAAGGTAGCGATGATGATACACACAAACATACACACATGTGCACACGCACGCACACACACACATACATGTGTGTATGTGTGTATTTATATGTAGTCTAGATGCAGTTGTATATAAGAAAGAAAGTGTCTGGTTTATAGTAAATGTAAACAGTGGTATGTAAATATCAAAATATAAAATAGGCACAACTCTGGACTACGTCTTTTAGGTAATTCATATAGAAGTGGATTAAAAATAGACAGACATCATATTCTATAAATGTATTCTATAAAAACTGACAATTTTGAGCAAGAACTAACTCAATCAAATAAAATAGTCTTGCACATATTGAGGTAAAAAATACAACTTTATATTTCCATTATTTCATTATTATACCAACATGATGTAATTATTAACTTACTTTTACATATCAGCAATTCAATTAGCTCATCTTTGGGGAAGCTGTAGATTGGAATCTATGCAGATAATTTTTTTGTAGAGATGATGATGAATCCTTTTTATTTTAGATAGATTTCAAAGAATATACATATATGCATACATATATACACACTCACATGCTTATACATAGATATACATGCATATATATGTATATATATTGTTTTATGCTGTCTGGCAATAATATATATTTTTGTTTGCTAGAAAGTTTTTACACAATTACATTAATTTTCTCATCACATATTTATTACTGTTATTACATACTTACACACATGCACACACACACACACACACACACACACACACACACATATATATATATATATATATATATATATATATATATATATATATATATACATATATATATATATGTCCAACCCATACCATCATGGGAAATGGATGTTAGATGATGATGATGATGATGATGCATATGTATACATACACACACACACATACACACATACAATGTGTGTGAGTGTGTGTTCATGCACACATTTATTTATCTCTCTGTATATGAGAGCATGTGTTTACTTTTAGAAATATATATGTATGTCTGTACCTGGTTGCATGTAAGTCTGTACTGGAAGGCATGAAGATAATGTGATGGATGCTTGACAAAACTGGAATCAAATTTATAAACAAGTGTTCAAATCATACTAAAGTAATCTCTGCTTTTCCTATTTGGACACTATAATCGATACCAGTAATATTTCAGAGAGAATTTCACCAACATTCACAACTTGTTCATTTTTAATTCTTTATTTAAAATTCATAATTATTAAACTGAAATAATAGTGGAATCTCTATGTAGACATTCTGTCTTGTAGAAAAAACAAGCAAATGAACATATAATGACAACCTACCCACTTGAAAATTGAAGACACATTGAATAAGTTGGCCCTAAATAGCAACACCTGAGAATAGAACATGACAGTTATGAACAGAACACCATTAATGATAAATGTACTGGATCAGAGCTGTCTTGGGGCTGAACAATAACAAAAATGATGAATTCAGTATGTTAATCAATGCATAAATTAAAGTTTCAGTAGTTTTAATTTTGTAATTGATCCAACTAATTTTCATCAGTTATCATAATGAGGCTATTGAACTGGCAGAATCATAAGAACTTGGAACGAAATACCTTGCAGTATTTCTTCCGGTTCATTATATTCTGAGTTCAGTTCCCTTTCTGGTCAATTTTGCCTTTCATCCCTTTGGGATCAATTAAATCAAGTTCTGAGGTCAATCATCATCGTCATCATCGTCGTCCTCATCATCATCATGTAAATGTCCATTTTCCATGCTAGCATGTGTTGGATGGATTGACCAGAGATGGCAAACTGGAGACCTGCACCAGGTTCCAGTCTGATTTGGCTTGGTTTATGTGACTGGTTACCCTTCCTAATGCCCCTAACACCAACTACTTTACAGTGTGTGCTGCATGCTTTTAATGTGGCACTGACACAAGTGCTTTTACATGGAACTGGCACAAGTACTTTTAACATGGCACCGGTACATGATCTTGCAGGCTGATCCTCTTCACCAGGTGATGTGGGACCTTAATGCTTCCGCTGCAGAAACCCTTTCCCTCAAAATTGCTGACCTTGTGCATAAATTAGCTATTATACTCAGAAGGTGATTGACAGAATCTTTAGTGAGTCAAACAAAATATTTTTCAGCATTCCTGCCTGTTCAGTACCTCCAGAATTAAATCTTAACTTTGCATCACATTTTCCTGGGTCAATAAAATAAAACTCCAATCAAGTACTAAGGTTGATTTAGCTGACTGACCCTTTTCAAGTTTGAGGCCTAGTGCCTGTATTAGATACAAAGACATGTGGCCTAGCAGTTAGGATGTTGCATTCATGATGGCAAGATAGTGGTTTCAATTCCCTGTTTGAACAGTGTATTGTGTTCCTGAGCAAAATACTTCATTTTACATTGTTCCAGTTTGCACAGGTGTAACTGAGTAACATTTTGATGGACTTTTCATCCCATTCAGGGAAATCTCATGATCTCAGTCACTTATGAAGGCAAAGACAGCTGTAGCTATCTGGTCACAGTGAGTGCTACCCTGAACTGGAAGCATCCAAAGTAGTCGTGTGGAACCTCCTTCATAGTGATGTAAGAAGAGGAAAATGTCATCACTCTTGGACTGACAATGTGATTGCAGACACTGGCCTGCAACGTTTCTAGGACATTGAGGCAGTGGCGATGGACTGAGAAGTGTGACAGGTAGACTTTGTTGCTGCGGGATGGGTTGGACCCCAATCTTAACAATGAGCAGGTGCTGAAAAGTTCCTGGCTTTAAGGGTATTGTGAAAAGCCTGGCTGGAGACCCAACCTTCTGAGTTCTTTTACAGAGCTTAGAAAAACTGGAAGAACATTGCAATAAGTGCATGAATCTGAGAGGGGAATATGTTGAATAAAATCATAATTAACTGATCCTGCTGTATTTTCTTTCACCTTAAGCCAGGAAATTTTCAGCACTCCATTGTATATACTCTGGAAACAGTAACCAGCCCTATGTATCCTTAGGGTTGAGACAGTCAATGTTAATGTCTAAGAGAATGCCCAGGCCTATCTTAGAAGCAAATATCATTATTAGTTATTACACATCTGAATACAGACATGACAGTGTGATTATGAAGTTCACTTCACAACATTATAACATAATCAAATCCACATTTTTTATTAAATTTCCAAAGTTTATGTTCAGATAAAAACTGATAGTGTATGACTAGATAATTACTATTCATTGAAACACACATTGCTTAGTCTGTTAATATTTTATTTATTGGACAAGCTGTCAACCAACCATTTTTTATAAAAATAAGACTCTTCAATTAAGAGATGTCCTCAGTTCTAATGGGTAATAAATATAATGTTTCTGTGAATATTCACAGACAGTTATCTAGTTCCTGAAAAGATCCCCCAAAGGATTAAAGACAGTTAGACACATTGCACTTTTCTCTCCACAAAGACAGTGTGTATATGAGACAGCTGTTTACAGTATTTCTGTGTGTTTAATTAAGTTTAATTGTACACATTGTTAGCTAAAACTTTGACTTATTCTAAAGTACCTCAGAGATTATTTCCAAACAATTATTGATGCTCAATTTGTTCTATTTGATTCACACTTATCTTTCTGGGTTCAAATAAAATGATTTCAGTGGAAATCTATCAATATTTTCTGACTGTAATCTTTATGACAGTGGGAAGTCTATCAAATACACCTGGCACACAGTTGTAAAAACAAATCAAATGGAAAATCATTTTTACATTTCTATCAATTTTATTAAATAGAATATGTGTTTACACTGTAATCATCTCCCCCTCCACCAACATTTTATAAAAGAAAATTAGTCAAAATATTCAGTGTAATATTAATTTAAACATTTTTCGTGTGGGTAAGGCTCACTATATTATGTATGTTACTCTCCACTTAGCTATCTAGTATTCATGCACAACACATTCCTAGGATTTTCTTCATGTGGTTACTTCATTACAACTTATTTCAGACAACATAGCAGATAAGCTAATGGCAGAGAATACATATGGTTGCTTGAAAGGTTAAAAGACATTCGCCAATGGTTTTGAACCTGATACCATGAAGGTAAGAGAGAAAGACACTGCTAGCTTACGGGATTCCTGCCTAAGATGTTGTGCAGTAGAACTGAATGCAGAAATATGTGGTTAGAAAGCAAACTACTTACCACATGGTCACGCATGAACCTACAAAACTGTTGTTGTAGTTGAAAACAGATAGGAGCTACTGGCAGAATTAAGATCTAGCCATAGGAAATCAGCCCCAATATTTCCTGTTAGTTGGTTGAAGATGATTATATCATCATCATCGTTTAACGTCCGCTTTCCATGCTAGCATGGGTTGGACAATTTGACTGAGGACTGGTGAAACCAGATGGCAACACCAGGCTCCAATCTAAATTTGGCAGAGTTTCTACAGCTGGATGCCCTTCCTAACGCCAACCACTCAGAGAGTGTAGTAGGTGCTTTTACGTGTCACCTGTACGAAGGCCAGTCAGGCGATACTGGCAACGGCCATGCTTGAAATGGTGTCTTTTATGTGCCACCCACACAAGCCAGTTCAGGGGCACTATATATATATATATATATATATATATATATATATATATATATATATATATATATATCGCCATAATTGACCGCTAGCTACTAAAGCTTTCTTTTTTTATTCTTTCTGTTTATTTTCTCATGTTCCTTTCTTTTGAAGAGCGTAGGCTTGAAACATAAAAGACTTTCTCAGCTTCCTGAGCATTAAACTAATATGCCTGTTTGTTGTTTACACAGCTGTGTTCGGCATTTGTTTTTTGTAAATTCCAACTATATATATATATATATATATATATATATATATATATTTATAGAGAGAGACAGAGAGAGAGAGTGAGATCGTTTGTAGAAATACATAAATCCAGAGGTGAGGCACATGCTAAGATGTAGAGTAGTTAATATTATAGTGGGGCAGGCCAGTTTATAGGTTACTCTGGGTTTCTTGCCCATAAGGGGTTTAGCCTTATGATGTATCTCAAGATCCCAAGTGATGCTGGCCTGAGTCCTCTTTAAAATATTTTAAAGAGGTCTTAAGATATGCCATAAGGCTAATTCCCTCATGAGCAACAAACCCAGGGTAACCCCATAAACTGGCCTACCCCACTATAATATTATGTATGTATGTATATATATATATATATATATATATATAGAAGGTTTAGATTCAAGATTGAATATGGTACTTATGTTTAGGCACCAGGATATAGTATGGTATGGTATTATACAAAAACCATTCGAAAAAACTAGGTGATCAAAAAATCAAAATAAGCAACACAGATTTCAAAGATGATTGCAGTACGCACGTTTCATGCTACTCCATTTATTTAAGTAATGCGAGCATTACATTAAATGCAATATGTAGAGCAATCTTCAGCTGCAGGAAAATGCAGAAAATTACAGTAGAATAGACATATTATAATTGTGGCAACATTTCAAATCCAAGTGGGAGGAAGAATACATAAAAATCCATCTTGACATAGCCAAGTCTATCAGGCTAGTAATTGGTTCTAGGCAAAAATTTTAAACTGTCTCTGATTTTATTGTCTCTTATCTAGTAGTAATAGTATGAGGGACAATCACTTCTAAGGAAAGGGAAGGTGTAAGCATTATGCATGGACAAGGCTATAAAAGATATGGTTATAAAGGATTCTCTGGTCAGAGTGGCAACACTCTTATAGTTTGGGTTTTTTTTTACTACTATCAAAATGTTGAGGAATTAAACCCTAGGTATATAGGTCAAACAGGGCTTTTTCTTTAGTCTGAATAGAGCATCAGTATTGTTTTACAGATATCAATATTAGTTTAACCAATATTTTAACAATAAGAGGTATGCTAATAAAAATAAAAAGCATGAAGTAATGTCAGTATTGAATTCAGAGGCTAAGATAAGGTGTAAAGTCTAAGGATATTAAGTACATTGGGTTCATGAAAATCATTTTGAATTATTTTTTAAAATTATTTAAAAATTTTAGCTGATATATATTTAGAAGACACATAAAATTTAAGCTTTATTTTTATAATGTGAAGAAAAATTAGTATAGGATTTATATTAGTTTATGGGTTTACTAAGATTTAAGGGACAGAAAAAGAAAAAGGATATTAGGAATTAACAAGGACATCCAATACAGGAACCTGATGATTGATTAAAAGTTTCATTAGTCATGGATTTGTTTCAAGATTAACATGGGCTAATTAAAAAATATTAATTGAATAAGGATTAGATTAATTTTGGGCATAAGGATTAGATTTATTTAAGTAAAAAATACAAAATAAACAAGACACTATTGCTGTAAGCCCTGGAATAATGTAATAATAACAATAATAATGATTCACTTCAACATTTAAATTTAATTTGTCAAAATATTTTCGTCGCTTTGAGACCGCGACCTGTTCACTGACAAAATTCTGTGCAACGGATTTTGTGTGTTATTTTAAATGGCTTATAAACAATAATAATGATTCTTTTAAAGTCAAGCATTAAATAACGTAAAAACTTATGAAAATGTTCTATTCTTATAAGCTATATAGGGTTAAGATACATATTGAGAAACTAACAGCAATAGCAGAAGTGGTGTTAAAGAATATCTTCTATGGAGTAGATTTTAAATCTTATTTATCACAAGTAGATTAAATGTAAAGGTGAGAGATCAGGAATATATGTTATAAAGGTTCAATTTCCAATTTGAAATATGTGCTAATTAATAGCCCTAGATGACCATGTTAGAAGTTAAAATACTATAATTTGATAATTTTAACTACTTTATAAAAACTATTTTTTAAAAAATTTAAAAGTGCGAGTAGAGCAGTGTACACACGATACCCTGAGGTCTAATCTATTATTGATTAGATTAGGATTATTTCTAAGTTTAAAAATTTCATATATTTCCATAGAACATAATTCACATCCATATCTACTATTTCTATAAGGTTGAGCTTTTCTTATAATTTCCCATTTAAGGCTAAAATTAATACCATTATCTTTTAACTCCCAAATTTTACTTGCTAATGTCGTACTATTAGCCTTATGTCTTAGTCTAAAAGAAGACCTATGGTTATATATTCTCTGTTTCACATTAATACTACATCCTATGTAAATATAATTCTCAGTTATTGTACTAATAGTGCATCTGTACACTACGTTATGGGTGCAACAATTTCCTAATAAAGGACAATGGGACTTATTTCTGCAGTTGCACCTAGTGGTGCTATCAACCCCACCTATATTATTTCTAATATCTCTATTATTATTATTACAATTATTTACACTAATATTATTTGTCGATTCCTCAATTCTACTATTAGGTATATATTGATCATTTCCATCATTACTTAACTCGTTTCCTGATGTGCTATCAGTTAGAATTATTCTAGGTCCCTGATTCCTATTATTTTCATTGGAGTAGAGCCCATCATCAACTTCTATTAGAACCACAACATCATTACTGCTGCATTCTATTTGCTGGTTAAAATTATGGTTGGCATGACTAAGCATATTGTTATTATCCTCATAATTTCTATTGTCATTGTTATTTTCACTGGTAATATCATTATTGGTATTTGCTAGATTATTATTTGTATTCATATAACCATATCCACTATTTTTAACTTCATTTGTTCTAGCTGACTTGATGTTCTTTTTGTTTAACCTAGCTATGATTGAACCTACATTAGGAAGGGTAGAGTAAGAAACTCTGACTGTATGACAAGAGAAAATTCTACTATATCTGTGGGAAGAAGGGAAATTTTTTTGTAAAATATTCATAAATTTTTTGTAAATATTTGTGGATATTGCACAGTTGAAGGGGATATTTAACCAGATAGAGTTTTTATTTTTTCTCTTAAATTTATTGTGTGGGTGAGTATGGGGTATACTTTGATTACTATTACTTCTCAGAGCAATATTATTATTATGATTGGTAGTTCTTTTAGATGCGGGATACTTTTTATTTATATCATTAGTTTCACCATTACTGTCTACTAACATTGGTTTATTACTAGTGTTAGCATGTAGTTTACTATTAAAAAGTACTTTATTACTTTTCTTATTAGTTAAATTTTTAGGCATATAGGGTTGCTTTTTATTTGGTCCATTACTACTACTACTTAAGTTATTAGGCTTGTTATAACATCTATGATTATTATTATTATTATTATCATTATTATTGTTATTATTATTATTATTATTATTATTATTATTATTATTATTATTATTATTATCTGCATCAAGAAGAGATGTCCTACCAAGACTAAGGAAAGAAATTTTCTGGTCATATCCAGCTTTAGACAAAGCCACATTATAGTAGTTTGAATTAGAATTAAATATATCAATGTTAGGAGATAATCTAGTAATTCTCTCAGAAATACTTTTAACTATAGAATTTAATACATTTGGTGGATGACTGGAAAATCTACTTACATATCTAGTAACTTCATTCTCTTTTCTATATGGGTGGTATAATCTAGCTTCTATTTTAAGAGTGGTATGTAAAAAATTTACAATCTTATTACCATATTTGTATGTAATATTTAAGTTAAAACTTCTAAAAAATTTCCTAATTTTCTTTCTTATTCTCTCAATGAAAGATTTATTATTACTAGGGATGATGAATAAAGCATCATCCCTATATAGACCGCCTTTTAGCTCCGGGATTTCTTTGTTTAAGCAATATAAGAGGTAAGCTCCTACTAGATTCGTAACCTCAGCCGAATCGCTCGACCCCATGGGTATATCAAAATTATCTGAGGTATCGGCTCTAGTCCAGAGCTTGCTATCAAATTCAATAATAGTTCTTCTAGCTAACAAAATAATGTCTATCTTATCCTTAGTAATGAGGGAGCGATTCATAGCAAAAATGAGAGCCTTATTTAGGAGAATAGGGGATATGGTAGAGTAATAATTATTTATATCAAACTGAATAAACGAAAAGTTACCAGTGTTGTCAATAAATTTAAACCAGTTTAGTGCTTCTTCTGTATTATTCCATAACTTTAAGGATAAATTAGGAATTATAAGAGGTAAAATATTGTCTAGTATAAGTTTACTAAGTCTGCCAATGTCAGACCTAATCCTTTATAACCATATCTTTTATAGCCTTGTCCATGCATAATGCTTACACCTTCCCTTTCCTTAGAAGTGATTGTCCCTCATACTATTACTACTAGATAAGAGACAATAAAATCAGAGACAGTTTAAAATTTTTGCCTAGAACCAATTACTAGCCTGATAGACTTGGCTATGTCAAGATGGATTTTTATATATTCTTCCTCCCACTTGGATTTGAAATGTTGCCACAATTATAATATGTCTATTCTACTGTAATTTTCTGCATTTTCCTGCAGCTGAAGATTGCTCTACATATTGCATTTAATGTAATGCTCGCATTACTTAAATAAATGGAGTAGCATGAAACGTGCGTACTGCAATCATCTTTGAAATCCGTGTTGCTTATTTTGATTTTTTTTAATATATATATATATATATATGCATACATATACATAAACAAATATCATTTTATTATTTTACGCACACGCACGCCCATATATGATGGGATTCTTTCAATTTCCATCTACCAAATCCACTCACAAGGCTTTGGCCAGTTCAAGGTTATGATAGAAGGTATCTGTCAAAGTGCCATGCAGTGGGACTGAGCTTGGAATCATGCGGTTGTGAAGCAAATTTTTTACCACTTCCATAGTGAATATTCCTGTTGTTTTCTTGACCAAACTTTCTTACTTGTTTATTTGGAAGTAGCTGAGTATTTCACACACTCTTATTTCTTTATTGTCCACAAGGGGCTAAATATAGAGAGGACAAACAAGGACAGACAAATGGATTAAGTCGATTACATCGACCCCAGTGCGTAACTGGTACTTAATTTATCGACCCCCGAAAGAATGAAAGGCAAAGTCGACCTCAGCAGAATTTGAAATCAGAACGTAAAGACAGATGAAATACCACAAAGCATTTCGCCCAGCATGCTAATGTTTCTGCCAGCTCGCCGCTCTCTTAAAACAACCTCTGGTAGTTTGAGTGTGATGCAGTGTAAAACAGGGCTGGACCTTTGATTTACAGACACACTATCTAACAGGCTTCCACACAGTTTCTGTCTAATTACAAAGCACAGCCTGACATTGGGTGGTAGTAAAAGACACTCATCTAAAATTCCACATTATGAGATTGAGCCTGAGACTTCAGGATTAAGAAATGAACTTATCTACTCCGAGAAAAAATATACCTAATCAAAGGATTTCAGCCACAAGCTATCAAATGTCCTGTCAAAATAAATAAAACCATTCAAGAAGTTTGGTACATAATATGATGCACATACTCAGAGACACCCATATCTGCGCCCATGTGCACTATGTATTTACGTATGTACACACATACATGTTTGCAAGCATACATAAATGATTACTGTGGATGTTATTTAAATTCCAGTGAAAGAGTTGTGCTTCTCAGCCAGTAACCAGTTCTTTCTCAATTAGTGAGAAATTCAGAAAATATAACCAGGAAAACATGCACACACTACTCAGACATATTAATCAATTGTAAAACTTCTATTTTCATTATTCAATATTTCTTCTTTACATATATATTTACTATTTACCATCATTATATTACTAATTCTGACCTTTTGACATTTACAATTTCTGTAAACCATGTTTACCATACTTATTTGTTGCAAATCATTGGGAAATAAAATTGGGCTTGAAGAAATACTGATCTTTGAAATAATGTTAAATGACAGTAAATTTGAGCTAAATGTTATTGTCTTCTCTTACTTTTATTTTGCTAGTAAACTCAGAAATAGACACTTATCTGAAGTAGTCCTATAATTTCTTTCTCTGCCTTGAGCTTCTCTATCATTTCCCAGTTGTCCAACACTATTTCAGGCCAAGTTTTTTTTTCCTCACAGACAATGATATATATATATATATATATATATATATATATATATATATATATATATATATATATATATATATATATATATATGCAGACAAAAACACTGATGTTTAATATCCACTTCTACAAGTCTGCTAGGCATAAACTTTAATAAACTAATCTATTTGTTTACTTATATACATGTGTTACATGGCAATTTGCTGGGAAAAAATCAATGGTTTGCTTATGTGTGTATCTATTTATGTATCTATCTATATATCTAGAGGGATTCAGACATGCCTACACACATATCTATATCTGCACATACATGCACTCTCTTTTATGTGTCTGTGTGTAGAATGTGCAAAAAGTGGAAAGAAATGAAGTCTACTCTGCTGGATGTGTAATGTTAGCATACTTGAACAACAGAGGAGAAATGAGTTGAGAGAAAGCCTGGCATATTGAACAAGGGAGAAAATTGCATTGGCACAAACATGTAATGTGTATGGAGGTTGATAGCTGGGTATATATAACAATACTTGGAAACATATATATA
>NC_142935.1:72619112-72621612 GCF_046866305.1 Octopus bimaculoides
GTATATATAGTTAATTAAAAAAACACAGAAAAAAAATCAAAATAAAAAATCAAACAAACGTGTGGATGTAGCACAAGTAATGTAATTTATAAAATGCTCAGAGAAGGAAAAGAGTAGTAATTTTACGTTTCATAGCTCTTCTTCAGAAACAGGAAAAATAAGTTAGTCCAAGACAAAGGGGGAAAAAAGTCGTCAATAATCATGTGTAGTTACATTTTTGAAGTGACCGGAAGTAGAAAGAATTAAGAGGAAGTATTTTCTGGGAAAGGAGAGCGTGAAAATGATCCGTATATGTTTGAATAAGGTAGCGCGCGCGCACATTTTTCAAAGAATTCTTTTACAACCTATTTGTTTTCGCAAAGGGGACTGTGGAGATAAAAGTTGGGAAGAGAATCAAGAGAAGAAAAGGAAGAACGATTAAGTTGGAATGTGGGGAGAATTGTCCTTGAGGATTCAGCATTGGTAAGCAAAAGTATCAAGTGGTACCAAATGATCTAGTAACCATGGCCAGTATGTGCGTGTGTGTTTAGTGTGTGTATGTATGGTAGCGTGAGTGCATATAGTGGTAACTGTGTGTGTGCATGGTAGCATGTGTGCATGTGGCGGTAACTGTGTGAGTACCCCACATTGAGCAATTATTACATCAGAGGATCAGCTAGCTAAGAAGCATATGTATCAAGCATTTAACCTGCTCCATTCCCTCAATTTGTATTCTTATTTGCATTTTTAGCAACTCTAGTTGCTAACTATGAGTTATGCAGAAACTTTCAGCTTATGGAATTTCTTTGTAACTTCGATTTGGGAGAAAGAGTGTGACTTTCAACACTAATAAATTGTTATTGTTCCTCACCATACACTGTCTATTTAGGTGGCAAATATACTTCACGATGTATATATATATATATATATATATATATATATATAAATATTTATATTTTTGTTTGTTATATAGACAGTGCTGTGAAGTGCTCAGATAGACAACCTGAGATGTTAGACATATCTCTTCTCTAATATATAAAATAGAGATGTGTGTGTAATCGCTTATCACGTGAAAACGGCTTCACCATTTACTTCCATACTTGTGATGCATGAATAATTTGACCTCGGATAAATGTTAGGCTCTTCATTTGATTTTTTTATTAAAAATAAATAATATTGCTTTATATTTATGATTCACTTCTTTAAAAAGGTTCCTCAATGTCAACTTCCGGTATTGACGTAAATGCTTACATGCTTGTGATGAAATGTCAACTTCCGGTATTGACATAGCGTGCATGTAGTATTTACTCTCTCTCTTTCATACACACAAAGATCTATGCATATTTATGCATGTACGTATTCATGACCTCTCTCTCTTTCTCACATTCTCTCTCTCTCTGTCACACACACACACACGTCCATTTCATCTGATGTGTGATACTGTGTGTGTGCGTGCGTGGGGGGTTCCACAGTCGCCATTTATTTCAATTACTCTTGTGAGGATATTGACGTAAATCATTTTTTTCATTTAATTCCCACTTTAATTTTCGTAAAAGTTTCCAAGTACCAATGAGGATTTTTGGCGCATCTTCAATTTTCCCTTTCATGAGAGGCGCCCAGCCATCATTCATCTGAGAGTCCATCTACAGAATGTCCTCAAATTTCTATACAGCATATTTTGCTTTTTTTCATCCAGTATATAGGGCAACAATTTCATTCCCAAGCAACGCCGGGTGCCTCTGCTAGTATATTATATTCCAAAGGAGAATTCAAGTAGGTTCAACAATTTAGAATAATAACGCACCATATACTCAGC
Organism: Octopus bimaculoides; assembly: GCF_046866305.1. Lineage (NCBI taxonomy): Eukaryota > Metazoa > Mollusca > Cephalopoda > Octopoda > Octopodidae > Octopus > Octopus bimaculoides. The sequence continues at coordinate 72,620,908 of NC_142935.1, forward strand.
CATAAAACCAATGTATGCAAATTATTAAAATATATTTAATGCATCACTCATTAAATATTTTTAAGATACAAAAAATTTACTGATCCATAAATATATAATAGACATATATGCGTAGAAAAACTATTGATGTATAAAAATATATTACCATCTTGAAAGTTATATATTGAAGACATCATCCTACTTACAGATTAAGACCACTGTTAAAAAGATATTTAAACAATATTAAAAAATAGAAGAGTAAATCCTTGTGAAAAGGTGAATAAAGAAATGTTTTAGCATACAGATGGAAAGTAAAGTTTCCAATGATTAGACAGTGGTACACCAATTTCAAGAATTAACTGGTGGTACTGCATTGGCTGTTTCAAGGGTACAGTAATCGATACAGATAAAGGATATTCCTATCCAAATTTTAGACTGCTTCCTTCATCAGGGAGAATGTATTAGTTAAGGATTCACATCTCATATACTGCCATAAAAAAATAAATGGGTCTTTGGTTTTATAAAGAGCTACATGTATCAGCAGGAAGTGTAAATATTACAGCAAGAATTGTGGGAAGTAAATTTAGAAAATATGGTAGATTATTAGCAAGTAATTATTCACAAAGAAGAAGGTGAGAGGGGTGTGAGTATAAATATTAGGTGGAATGTAACTAATTATAGAGGTTAATGATCAATATATCCAGATTGATCAAAATGCTTAAATGT
>NC_142935.1:72626612-72684112 GCF_046866305.1 Octopus bimaculoides
GTAGTGGGTGCTTTTACGTGTCACCCGCACGAAAACGGCCACGCTCGAAATGGTGTCTTTTATGTGCCACCCGCACAAGCCAGTCCAGGGGCACTGGCAACGATCTCGCTCGAAAATCCTACAGGAGCCAGTCAGGCGGTACTGGCAACGGCCACGCTCAAAATGGTGCATCTCATGTGCCACCCGCACAAGAACCAGTCCAGGGGCACTGGCAACGATCTTACTTGGCTTGCCGGGTCTTCTCACGCACAGCCCATTTCCAAAGGTCTCGGTCCGTAGTCATCGCCTCGGTGAGGCCCAATGTACGAAGGTCTTGCCTCACCACCTCAGCCCAGGTCTTCCTGGGCCTACCTCTTCCACGGGTTCCCTCAACTGTTAGGGTGTGGCACTTTTTCACGCAGCTATCCTCCTCCATTCTCACCACATGTCCATACCAGCGCAATCGTCTCTCTTGCACGCCACAACTGATGCTTCTAATGTTCAGCTTTTCTCTCAAGATACTTACACTCTGACGGGTATTCACATTGACATTACACATCCAACGGAGCATACTGGCTTCATTCCTTGCGAGCTTACGTATGTCCTCAGCAGTTACAGCCCATGTTTCACTGCCATGTAGCATGGTTGTTCGTACGCATGCGTCATACAGTCTGCCTTTTACTCTGAGTGAGAGTCCCTTTGTCGCCAGCAGGGGTAAGAGCTCTCTAAACTTTGCCCAGGCTATTCTTATTCTAGCAGCTACACTTTCAGCGCACCCACCCCCACTACTAACTTGGTCGCCCAGATAGCGGAAGCTATCGACTACCTCTAGTTTTTCACCCTGGAATGAGATAGAAGTTGTTTCCTGTTTGTTTGCAGTCTTTATTGCACCTGAACATCTGCCACAAACAAAAACTAACTTGCTAGTTAACCTGCCTTTGATGTTGCTGCACCTCTTATGTGTCCATAGCTTGCACCGGGTACATCTTATAGAGTTACTACCTACTCCTTTTCTACATACTGAGCAGGGCCATCTACCTGAAGGGGTTTGTGTTTTATCTACCTTCCTACTTATTAGGATTTTGGTTTTAGCTAGGTTGACTCTAAGGCCCTTCAATTCTAGACCTTGCTTCCACACCTGAAACTTCTCCTCTAGTTCTGATAGTGACTCCGCAATTAGGGCAAGGTCATCAGCATAGAGGAGCTCCCAGGGGCAACCTGTCTTGAACTCCTCTGTGATTGCCTGGAGGACTATGGTAAATAATAGGGGGCTGAGGACGGAACCTTGGTGGACCCCTACCTCTACCCGGAATTCATTGCTGTACTCATTTCCAACCCTCACCTTACTGGCCGCATCTCTGTACATGGCTCGCACAGCTCTCACTAGCCATTCTTCTATCCCAAGTTTCCTCATTGACCACCAGATAAGGGATCGGGGGACCCTGTCAAAGGCTTTCTCCATGTCAACGAAAGCCAGGTACAGAGGTTTATCCTTGGCTAGGTATTTCTCTTGCAACTGTCTCACTAGAAATAAGGCATCAGTAGTGCTTTTACCTGGCACGAACCCAAACTGCATCTCATCTAAATTGATTCGCTCCCTAATTAGTTGGGCTATGACCCTCTCTGTAACTTTCATAACCTGATCTAACAGCTTGATGCCTCTGTAATTATTTGTATCTAAAGCGTCCCCTTTACCTTTGTAGCAGTTGACTATGATGCTGCTACACCAGTCATAGGGTATGACTCCTTCGTGTATCACCTGGTTCGTAATACGGGTGACTAGGCTATAGCCAACACTGCCAGATATTTTGAGCATCTCTGCAGTGATTCCTGATGGGCCGGGGGCTTTCCCGGTCTTCATACTCTTAATTGCTTTATCTACCCTGGTACTATCAACTCGGATAGCTGGTCCCTCTATTGGGTCGACATAAGGCAGGCTCTCTTTCTCCCATTCATTCTCTTTATTAAGCAATCTATCGTAGTGGCATCTCCAGACCTCTTTCTTTGCATCCTCATTTAATGCAAGCGTACCATCATCCATGCGAACACATTTCTCTCCTACAACATCACTATTCTCTCTCCTACACTGTCTTGCAACACGAAATACCTCGAGTCTTTGGTCCTCACGGCGCAGAACATTGGCAAATCTTTCCTTATCTGCTTCCCCTCTGGCTAAATAAACCTGTCGCCTAGCCTCCCTTCTGGCACATTGGTACAATTCCCTGCTACCACCGTTCTTCCAGTCCTTCCAAGCTTGTTTCTTTTGTCTAATAGCCCTGTCTACCTCCTTGTTCCACCACCACGTTACTCTGGGTTGGGAGGGGACCTTACACCACCCACAAATCTGGTCGGTGGCTTTCAACAGGTTGTCCCGCAGAAATCTCCAATTGTCTTCCACGTTGTATGATGCTATATCCCCTTCTATTTCGTTAAATGCTTCAAGTAACTTGTCTCTAAGTCTCTGTCCGTTTGCAGGGTCTTTAAGCTTCCACACCCTTCTTCTCCAAGCCTGTCTAATTCTGGGCACCCATTTTGCCTTGATCCCAAAGTCGCTAACTACTAATCTATGTTGTGGGGTACATTCTTCGCCAGGGTAGGTTTTGGCATTTATAAGCCGCCCTCTTTCCCTATTTCTGGCGAGGATGTAGTCGATTTGGCTAGAGTGTCTGCCGGAGCGGTAGGTGACTAGGTGACTGGCAGGTTTCCTGAAGTTGGTATTGCAGACCATAAGATTGGTTGCATCACAGAACTCCAGCAGTCTGGTTCCCTCCTCGTTGCGGGAACCGAAGCCATAGCCTCCATGTATGCCATGGAAGCCCCCAGCACGACGTCCGACATGGCCGTTGAAGTCTCCAGCCACAAAGAGAAGGTCCCTGTCACTCGTCGACGAGGTAGTTTGCAAGAGGGTGTCATAGAATTGGTCTTTCAGACCATCTGGTAGCCCAGGTTGAGGTGCATAGGCTGAGATGACAGTAGCTAATCTATGATGAAGCACTAGTCTGATCTTAAGTACTCTGTCACTTACTCTAACGACCTCGATTACCTTATCCACCCATTTCTCCGCTAGAAGTATTCCTACGCCCCCGACCCCGTCAGTGTTCCCTGCCCAGAAAATCTTGTACCTGTGTTCTTTGCCTGTGAGGAACCTTGCAGAACCTCCTCTCCATCTTACTTCCTGGATGCAGCACATATCTACGCATCTCCGTTCAAGCATCTCAACAATTTCACCAGATCTACCTTTCAGCGTGCCGACGTTGAGAGTGCCAATCCTAACAGTATGGGTGTTGGGGGTGTGGGCCTGTAGCCTGGGAAGAGGAAAAGCAGTGTCGTGTACCTGAAAAGAAAACTTGCAATTGGAAGAATTCATAAGCAAAACATTACCTACAACCTGCAAACATTTCTCAACCTTAATGCGCTACCCAAAGGTAGGGGAGAGGATGGCCAAGGCCACTAGATGGGTTCCGGGAGACAGCCGAGGTTGACAGGATGACAAAGGGATGAACTTCCGGTGGAGGGGGCGGGATGACAGAGGAATGAACTTCCGGTGGAGGGGGTGGGATGACAGAGGAATGAACTTCCGGTGGAGGGGGTGGGATGACAGAGGAATGAACTTCCGGTGGAGGGGTGGGATGACAGAGGAATGAACTTCCGGTGGAGGGGGTGGGATGACAGAGGAATGAACTTCCGGTGGAGGGGTGGGATGACAGAGGAATGAACTTCCGGTGGAGGGGGTGGGATGACAGAGGAATGAACTTCCGGTGGAGGGGGCGGGATGACAGAGAAATGAACTTCCGGTGGAGGGGGTGGGATGACAGAGGAATGAACTTCCGGTGGAGGGGGTGGGATGACAGAGGAATGAACTTCCGGTGGAGGGGGTGGGATGACAGAGGAATGAACTTCCGGTGGAGGGGGTGGGATGGCAGAGGAATGAACTTCCGGTGGAGGGGGTGGGATGACAGAGGAATGAACTTCCGGTGGAGGGGGTGGGATGGCAGAGGAATGAACTTCCGGTGGAGGGGGTGGGATGACAGAGGAATGAAACTTCCGGTGGAGGGGGTGGGATGACAGAGGGATGACAGACGAATGAACTTCCGGTGGAGGGGGTGGGAGGGCGGGTTACCGCCAGCGAGTAGAGAGGGCTCTTAATTGTAGATTTTAAATATTTGAGAGACAACAATGCATAAATCGTAATTTTTTAAAAGAGCAATGAATTCTGGGTGATTAGAATATAACGTAGCATGAATTTAGGAAGCTTAGAAAATGAATAAGCATGAATTTAAGACAACAACTGAATTCAATTGAATTTCATGGAGAGAAACAAGAAAGCGCAAGGTATTGAGATGTTTGAGGCCGTAAATAAATAAAAATCTCTATCTTATCTGCATCTTGGGTATTTCGTCGTAGTACGTCAGCGAGATAATTTAGAATGGGTTTCTCATTTATATATAGCCAGAACCTGAAGACCTTAAAGGAAAAACTACGAAGGGGGAGAGAGAGGATGGAGGGGTAGACAGAGGCATGGCGGGAGAAAAGATCATCATCATCATCATCATATATATATATAAAGAGAGAGAGAGAGAGAGAGAGAGGGAGAGGGGGGACCAGTCAAGCAGCACATCACGCTGTAATTCTTGGGCTGAGAAATCAACACTTAAAAGCCATAATTTTAAGGAGCGATAAGAATTTTTGAATAAAGGAAAATGGGTAGTGGTGGTGGGTAGGTACCGCCAGCGAGTAGAGAGGGCTCTTAATTGTAGATTTTAAATATTTGACAGACAACAATGCATAAATCGTAATTTTTTAAAAGAGCAATGAATTCTGGGTGATTAGAATATAACGTAGCATGAATTTAGGAAGCTTAGAAAATGAATAAGCATGAATTTAAGACAACAACTGAATTCAATTGAATTTCATGGAGAGAAACAAGAAAGCGCAAGGTATTGAGATGTTTGAGGCCGTAAATAAATAAAAATCTCTATCTTATCTGCATCTTGGGTATTTCGTCGTAGTACGTCAGCGAGATAATTTAGAATGGGTTTCTCATTTATATATAGCCAGAACCTGAAGACCTTAAAGGAAAAACTACGAAGGGGGAGAGAGAGGATGGAGGGGTAGACAGAGGCATGGCGGGAGAAAAGATCATCATCATCATCATCATATATATATATAAAGAGAGAGAGAGAGAGAGAGAGAGGGAGAGGGGGGACCAGTCAAGCAGCACATCACGCTGTAATTCTTGGGCTGAGAAATCAACACTTAAAAGCCATAATTTTAAGGAGCGATAAGAATTTTTGAATAAAGGAAAATGGGTAGTGGTGGTGGGTAGGTACCGCCAGCGAGTAGAGAGGGCTCTTAATTGTAGATTTTAAATATTTGAGAGACAACAATGCATAAATCGTAATTTTTTAAAAGAGCAATGAATTCTGGGTGATTAGAATATAACGTAGCATGAATTTAGGAAGCTTAGAAAATGAATAAGCATGAATTTAAGACAACAACTGAATTCAATTGAATTTCATGGAGAGAAACAAGAAAGCGCAAGGTATTGAGATGTTTGAGGCCGTAAATAAATAAAAATCTCTATCTTATCTGCATCTTGGGTATTTCGTCGTAGTACGTCAGCGAGATAATTTAGAATGGGTTTCTCATTTATATATAGCCAGAACCTGAAGACCTTAAAGGAAAAACTACGAAGGGGGAGAGAGAGGATGGAGGGGTAGACAGAGGCATGGCGGGAGAAAAGATCATCATCATCATCATCATATATATATATAAAGAGAGAGAGAGAGAGAGAGAGAGGGAGAGGGGGGACCAGTCAAGCAGCACATCACGCTGTAATTCTTGGGCTGAGAAATCAACACTTAAAAGCCATAATTTTAAGGAGCGATAAGAATTTTTGAATAAAGGAAAATGGGTAGTGGTGGTGGGTAGGTACCGCCAGCGAGTAGAGAGGGCTCTTAATTGTAGATTTTAAATATTTGAGAGACAACAATGCATAAATCGTAATTTTTTAAAAGAGCAATGAATTCTGGGTGATTAGAATATAACGTAGCATGAATTTAGGAAGCTTAGAAAATGAATAAGCATGAATTTAAGACAACAACTGAATTCAATTGAATTTCATGGAGAGAAACAAGAAAGCGCAAGGTATTGAGATGTTTGAGGCCGTAAATAAATAAAAATCTCTATCTTATCTGCATCTTGGGTATTTCGTCGTAGTACGTCAGCGAGATAATTTAGAATGGGTTTCTCATTTATATATAGCCAGAACCTGAAGACCTTAAAGGAAAAACTACGAAGGGGGAGAGAGAGGATGGAGGGGTAGACAGAGGCATGGCGGGAGAAAAGATCATCATCATCATCATCATATATATATATAAAGAGAGAGAGAGAGAGAGGGAGAGGGGGGACCAGTCAAGCAGCACATCACGCTGTAATTCTTGGGCTGAGAAATCAACACTTAAAAGCCATAATTTTAAGGAGCGATAAGAATTTTTGAATAAAGGAAAATGGGTAGTGGTGGTGGGTAGGTACCGCCAGCGAGTAGAGAGGGCTCTTAATTGTAGATTTTAAATATTTGAGAGACAACAATGCATAAATCGTAATTTTTTAAAAGAGCAATGAATTCTGGGTGATTAGAATATAACGTAGCATGAATTTAGGAAGCTTAGAAAATGAATAAGCATGAATTTAAGACAACAACTGAATTCAATTGAATTTCATGGAGAGAAACAAGAAAGCGCAAGGTATTGAGATGTTTGAGGCCGTAAATAAATAAAAATCTCTATCTTATCTGCATCTTGGGTATTTCGTCGTAGTACGTCAGCGAGATAATTTAGAATGGGTTTCTCATTTATATATAGCCAGAACCTGAAGACCTTAAAGGAAAAACTACGAAGGGGGAGAGAGAGGATGGAGGGGTAGACAGAGGCATGGCGGGAGAAAAGATCATCATCATCATCATCATATATATATATAAAGAGAGAGAGAGAGAGAGAGAGAGGGAGAGGGGGGACCAGTCAAGCAGCACATCACGCTGTAATTCTTGGGCTGAGAAATCAACACTTAAAAGCCATAATTTTAAGGAGCGATAAGAATTTTTGAATAAAGGAAAATGGGTAGTGGTGGTGGGTAGGTACCGCCAGCGAGTAGAGAGGGCTCTTAATTGTAGATTTTAAATATTTGAGAGACAACAATGCATAAATCGTAATTTTTTAAAAGAGCAATGAATTCTGGGTGATTAGAATATAACGTAGCATGAATTTAGGAAGCTTAGAAAATGAATAAGCATGAATTTAAGACAACAACTGAATTCAATTGAATTTCATGGAGAGAAACAAGAAAGCGCAAGGTATTGAGATGTTTGAGGCCGTAAATAAATAAAAATCTCTATCTTATCTGCATCTTGGGTATTTCGTCGTAGTACGTCAGCGAGATAATTTAGAATGGGTTTCTCATTTATATATAGCCAGAACCTGAAGACCTTAAAGGAAAAACTACGAAGGGGGAGAGAGAGGATGGAGGGGTAGACAGAGGCATGGCGGGAGAAAAGATCATCATCATCATCATCATATATATATATAAAGAGAGAGAGAGAGAGAGGGAGAGGGGGGACCAGTCAAGCAGCACATCACGCTGTAATTCTTGGGCTGAGAAATCAACACTTAAAAGCCATAATTTTAAGGAGCGATAAGAATTTTTGAATAAAGGAAAATGGGTAGTGGTGGTGGGTAGGTACCGCCAGCGAGTAGAGAGGGCTCTTAATTGTAGATTTTAAATATTTGAGAGACAACAATGCATAAATCGTAATTTTTTAAAAGAGCAATGAATTCTGGGTGATTAGAATATAACGTAGCATGAATTTAGGAAGCTTAGAAAATGAATAAGCATGAATTTAAGACAACAACTGAATTCAATTGAATTTCATGGAGAGAAACAAGAAAGCGCAAGGTATTGAGATGTTTGAGGCCGTAAATAAATAAAAATCTCTATCTTATCTGCATCTTGGGTTATTTCTTTATATATTACTGTTGTTTTATTGCACTTTATTTATGAGTATAATAGATTTTATAGGTAAAATATTTTTCTGCGAATGAATTACGATTAATAACATTACTAATATGGGAAATTACTGGTGTGCTTTATGAGTTTTCGTTTTACGAGCAGTCCCCAGGAACAAATTAACTCACATTTCAAGGCATTACCACATATATATATATATATATATATATATATATATATATATATAAGCGATAGTGGTGTCAATTAGACCCAAGGGTTTCAGGTATATACTGAGTAAGTGCTATGGATAGACCACAGTTAAGCTCAATGTTCGGTGGTTATGTGAATAAGGGGTCAAATGTAAGTCATATATCAGCGTGTGTATATAAGGATTTACTCTTCGTAATGAGATAAAAAACCAAGGCTGTGTATAATATAGAACATTTATAAATAGAACATTTATAAATGTTCTATATTATACACAGCCTTGGTTTTTTTATCTCATTACGCAAAGTAAATCCTTATATATTTATTTATACGCAGTGTTTGAGAGTTTCATGCATTGGCACATATCAAATAGAAATATACATATACTCATATTTGGAGTTCTGTTTTTTCTGTTCACATCACCATACCTACATATATATTTGTGACATGAATATTTTACAAACAAATGAGTTTAATACTTAATTTCATTTATGTGTGTGTGTGTGTGTGTGTGTGTGTGTGAAATTAAATACATAAAATTAGATATTTAAGTTATTTTCTCACTTCTGCTTGAAACAATAATTTTCTACAGTGACCAGCAACATGTTTTGATATTGTGGCTGAATGCCGTCTACACGTTTCATTGAATCAAGTGACAATCCTTTAAACAGTGTTCCTTTTTTGTACTTATTTTACTTTTTATTTAACAATTACCAAACCTTTTGAAATATATAAGTGAACACAGAAAAGGAAAACAAAGTAAGTTAATATAAATTGTTAAAATAACAATTTTATTCCCTACCTCTCATTCTTTGTCATTTTACACCATATGAGAAGTTACACCATTTGTGTGCATATGCGTGTTTTGTGCATGAGTTGTGTACATTTGTGTGTGTGTGTGAACTTTCATCATCATTTAGCATATATTTTGCTTCAAAGTTTTGTTTGTTTATTAGGAGATGACAAAAATTTGCAGTTTTATCTTTTTGAAAATGCCTGCTGCTCCAGCAGTTGATATACTACCACTAACCCTATATTTTCATACTTTCCCTATGTCATTTTAATCTCCTTCCACCTGCTTGACTGACATGAAACACTGCATTTTATTGTAAGATATGTGTCTTTGTGTGTATATGTGAAATCGATAAATATAGTTTATGATAAAAAAATTTAGTTTCATTTTCATTAAGATATGTCGTGGTGACTTCAGAGTTCACAACATTTCACCTACGTTTAACATCTCTCACTCTCACTCACTCTCACTCCATTTGTTGTTTTAGTCTCCCTTTACCAGTGTGACCGACAAAACACACATTGTATTTTATTATATGTAAGAGTGCAGCCCTTGCATTCTAAGTTCAAATATATTTTTCATTTTTCTGAGGGTCAATAATTTTAAAAAATCAGTTACATACTATAGTCATTTTAATTAACTATACCTACTCTCTACAATTTTGAGGTTTAAGTTAATTTTAGTCTGTATTAACATTTAAGATGCTAATCCACCTGTGACAGTACCTTTTGTTCAAAAATACCAATCAACCTGTGACCACCACCTATGATCCTAGAAACTAAATCACCAGTTCAGAGTTTTAATACCAACATCATCGTCATGTAGCATCCATTTTCCTGCTAGAATAGGTTGGACCAAAGTATATATATTAAATATTTTTTCCTCTCAGTCAAAGAGGAAAATCCCCATGGCACATATTTAAGATTGGTAGTTATAAGAGAGTAAATTATCCTAATATTGGAAATTTGAATCAATTGGTTGCAACACTGTAAGCACAGCTAAAGGCAGCCAAGAACCAGGTAGTGGTTTATATTAGGTAACTAACTGAGTTTCCAACCCCCAAACTCAGAATGTAAAAAAAAAAAAAAACAGAATGGCTACCACAAGGCACCTCACCAATCGCTCTAACAATTCCCCCAGTCTCTCAAGTAAAATTGCAAGCATTCATACACACAGGCATGTCTTTTGTAGGTTCCAGTGTCGCGTAAAATGCATTTGTGCCAGTGCCATCTAAAATGCATTCATGCCATTGCTACATGAATGTGCTGGTGGCACGTTCGAAGCACCTAGCACCCTCTGTAAAGTGGTTGGTGTTAGGAAGGGCATCCAGCCATAGAAACCATACCAAAACAGACAATTAATGTCTGGAGAGCTCACTGGCTGGCCAACTTCTGTCAAACCATTCCATCCACGCCAGTACGGAAAATGGATGTTAAACGACAATGACAATGATGATGATGAAGAAGAGGAAAATTGATGCTGGCAATGGAGTCATTTGGACTCAGAGTGCAAGGAAGCCAGAAGAAATACCGCAAATTTTTGTCCTATGCTCAAACAATTCTAATTAACTGACTAAATTCAAACTTTATCATTATGTGAGGTAATCCTTTTTTGTTAAGATATGCACTAAATGCTAAACTAATTCTGAAGGAATTAGTTATCTTACCAAAAATCTCTTCCACTCTTGACTTTTTCCAAAGTTAACTGAAACTCTTTGACTGAATATTTCATTAGAAATCTAGTAATGAAATGGTTAAAGACATTAAAACTAAAAATACATTCATTAAAATTAGTCTTGCAACATACCAGCATTTGTTGTTGTTTAGTGCTCGGTCAGTTCCAATCTTGTGAACTGTGATGACCACCCATGTCTTTTTACAAACCAGGAACAACATTATTCAATGTATTTTTCTTTATTCAGGACTCTAGTGTGTGACTTAAGGGACATCGTGCTGCTACCAGATCAATCAAAGTACTGTCTACTAAATGACATGTAAACAAAACTGTTCTGACTTCAATAAAAGTTGACATTATTCGTGTTTTCTCACTAGACTCAGACTAATATGATCTTTTCCTCACCACACGAATATTTCTAATTAGTATTTAATTTAATAAGCATTAAATATTTTAATATTCTTTTCTACTCTAGGCACAAGGCCCAAATATTATTACAAATATTTGCCAGAATAATTAGAATATATTTATTTTTGTCACTATTTCTGATTAACTTTTAATGTTCACTGCATTAATCATGGTTAACTCTAACTTGAATATTGTTTTTCACTCAGATGACATTTTTGAATAATTTATTCTCTAAAATTTACTTATTATTTATGCTTGCTTCCATGCATTACTTTCCTTCACTGATTCTCTCATTATTACTTCAGTGAAGTGCAGTGCACTCTATATTTCCCGGAGGAACTTTAATAAAACCAAAACATATGCATATTTTGATTCAAATATTTCTGATTGAGCTAATATGATCTTTTCCTTACCACATAAATATTTCTAATTAGTATTTAATTTAATAAACATTAAATATTTTAATATTCTTTTCTACTCTAGGCACAAGGCCCGAACTTTTTGGGGGAGGGGGCTAGTCGATTAGATCGAACTCAGTACACAACTGGTACCTAATTTATCGACCCCAAAAGGATGAAAGGCAAAGTTAACCCTAGCAGAATTTGAACTCAGAACGTAAAGACAGACGAAATACCATTAAGCATTTTGCCCAGCATGCTAACATTTCTTCCAGCTCGCTGCCTTATTAGACATGTTAGCTAAGAGTGGCAAGCTGGCTAACTTGTTAGTACATGAGGAAAAATACTTCACAGCATTCCTTCTGGCATGATGTTCTGAGTTCAGATTCTGCTGAGGTTGACATTGCCTTTCAACCTTTCAGGGTCGATAAAATAAGTACCAGTTGAGCACTATGGTTGATCTAATCAACTACAACCTCCCCTGAAATTGCTGTCCTTGTGCCAAAATTTGAAACCAGCATTAACTTAACTATTGTTTATTAGATGTTGTCTAAGAAATATGTGAAATATTATTGACCTGTTAATTGTCACATACTACCAGTTTCCACTTCCTGTAAATTTGATTTGGTCAATCTTAACACTAGCATCAACAATGCATAAATATATTCTCTATATTTGGATTTTCTTACCATATTTGGTAGTGTGTTTTGCCAGATGCTTTATAATTATTGACTTTGTTGTTGTTGTTAGTATACTATATCCTTTTTTCTTTTCACTCTTTAGTCAAAGAATGAAGGGCACTGCTCTTGTTTTTACCCCTGGCCACTATATTTTTAGATTCCCCAAAACTGATAGGAGAAAGTTATTGTTAAACCAGAGACTTGGACTGAATGCTTACGACAAAAGCATGACCTCCACTATAGGTAGCCAAAGAACAGGCTAGAGGTGTTAAACCAAATGAGAGATTACCTAAGTATCATTCATCTAGTTAGATTACAAGCCCAAAACTGAGAATGCAAAAAAGACACCTGAACAAATACTCTAAGGTATCCCATCCAATGTGCAAACAACATCACCTGTCCACGACTGTGGAATGGTAAGGAGTATGATTTTGATAATTTCCAAAATGACAAGAAGCAAAGTTGGTGTCTGTATGATTTGAACTCAGATTCCAGAGAGGTAGAACAAAAACTACAAGACATTTTGTCTTGTGCCCTGACATTTCAGTTAATTTGCTATTCATATACAGCTAAGTTACAGATTTGAAAGTAGACATTTTAGATTTCAGTGTGGCCTATCATAGTAATAAACTATATTCTATATTCTGCATTAGCTTATTTCTGTATATTGTTTTGTTTTTTTAATGTATTTTATATTGTTAACCAACCAATGAGCTAAGATTAGACATATGTAAAGATGTTTTTTCAGCTTCTTTTATCCATTTGCAACATAGCAGAATGGTTGTTAAATAATGTTAGGAATATTGAATAAAGTTATCTAAATAACTTTCAGTAGACTTAACTAACTCTAGCATAAGTTTAGTGATATTTCCTTCAAACATTTCATATACATATGTCCAAACCTTTCATCAACTTCAGTAATTACTCAAACTTCAATTTTGCTTTTTTCTTCTTTCAGGTGAAGAGAAATATACATTAGCAGCTGTCTCTGCTGAAACAATCCTATCTATTCAATACTACAAATGTAACCACTTCATGCTGTCAATAGTATGATAGCTTTACATGTGAATTGATATAATATCAATTGTTTCATAGATGCTTGTTATAGAGTGTAACAATTGTATATGTCAGTATTGTTCAACTAGAAATGCCAACCAATATGATTTGCAATATATTAGCTAGATTACATATCTCAGCAAAAAAATCCAACTATCAACTGAGAAAATCTGTACAGGAGTGATTTTCAATCACTTTAAAATATTATTAGATATTTTTTAGAAAGGTGTGAAACTGTAATTAAATTTGTCTAAAGTTGTTTGTTTGTGTGTGTGTGTGTGTGTGTGTGTGTGTGTGTGTGTGTGTGTGTGTTTATGAGGTGTCTTTTTATTTATTAGTCAGAAGAGCTATATCCATGACATTTTATCAGGATCTTTGAAACTAGTAAGAGGAAAGAAGAAAGTTATCCTGCACTTAAAGACCAGACCCTAAATGCTTCATAAACCTAACAATGGTGTTAAACAAGTGTTTAATGATAGAAAACCTGTAACTTGCAAAGTCAGAGCAATATACTTTCTTCAGGAATACTTATTTTATTGTCCCTGAAAAGAAGAAAGGCAAAGTCAACCATAACAGGATTTGAACTCAAGAACACAAAGAGCAGGAAGAAATGCTAAGCATTTTGTCCAACATGCCAGCTCACTAAATTATAATAAGCATGAAAGTTCACTAAGTTATAGTAAGAATAATAGTAATTTTTTCCTACTAAAAGCTCGAAAATTTTTGGTGGGAGAGGGTTGGTCAATTACATCACCCACCTTCCAATTTATAGTTAGCTCTTATTTCATCAACCCCAAAAGGATGAAAGATAAAGTCTACCTTGGCAGCATTTGAACTTTGAATGTAAAGCTAAAAGAAATGCCACTAAACATTTTGCCTGATATGCTAATGATTGTACCACCTTAATAATAATAATATTAATGGTTTCAAATTTTGGCACAAATTCAGCAATCTAATCAATTACATTGACTGTAGTACTCAACTGGTACTTATTTTATCAACCTCAAAAGGATGAAAGGCAAAGATGACTTTGGTGGAATTTGAACTCAGAACATAAAGACACAAAATACTGCTAAGCATTTTGCCTGGCATGCTCACAATTCCACCGGTTGGCCACCTTCATAATATTAATAATAATAACAACATCTCATTGTCTTGTTAAATCTTGTGCCCCTCTATCTCTGCTCTTCTCTCACTTTATTTTGCCCAACATTCTCTCTCCCCCTCACTGCTGCAGATATCTAACACTCCCTTTTTGCCAGGTTTTAGTGTCACAAGTATCACACTGACCACAATGTCCAATATCTCCCTCTGTTCAGGTTGTACATCAGACAATAATTTTTGTTGTTTGTTTACTTACACCTAGAGAAAAGGACTTCCTCACATGGCCGTAGACTCCAGAGTTCATCCATCCTTTGATAGGTTTTGTTTTATATCTTGCAGAATGACCAAATAGAAAAGAAAAACATTCCTCACACACAGCAAGCTCTGTGGAGTTCCTGTTTTAATCACCTCCAGCTCGACTTTTGTGGATATCATCAATTGATATCATCAATCTCACCACTGCAATTTTACAACTGTCATGATGGTGGTAGAGAGGTGAATATAATGTGTTGGGATTCAGAAAGTATGGGAGAAGAGTAAAAAAAAAATATTAAATATGTATTTCATACTGCAGTATGAGTGCTGCTATACCCCATACAGGAAGTTGTGGTTTGGATGAGTTGTTAACAAGAATCTGTACGATTGTTTAAGTCTTATGTTTTCAATATAAACTGTACATTGTCTGTTGCTGTGGAAATTCTTGGGGCTAAAAATCAAAGAAAAGCAAGGGATATAGTCCCATGGTGAGAACAAAGACTTGAATACCAACTAGAGCAGCTCTATAAAGATCTTGGAAGGATAAGTGGCTTCATGCTCTTGCTTGGTGTGGCTAGGGTTTACCAAGTTAGTGGTTCTAGAGGTGTCATTAGAGGTCAAGCCAACCAGGTCCACTAGTGCTCTCCATCACTGGTGGACCCATGTCAGCCCCTCTGCATTCTACAAGGTGTCAGAAAATCTCAAGAGATCTTCACCAATCACATCCAGTCCTGCCATGAGGCATCTTCATGTCTGCAGCTGCTCTCAAATGAGAGCAAAGCCCTGGTATGATGATATAGCAGGAGATAGAGGATGTGTCCATACCAGCACGTGCAACAGATAGCTATGTGGAATAAATGCAGAGCTAAAAAAGATGGTGAAGGAAAGATACAAGAGCGAGTTCCAAAAAAGTACACTAGACACAAAGGATTACAGGTAGTTGAAGAGCTAAGACAAAAGAGTTAGAACAATATCCAGTAAAAAAAAAATATGGACACCATTAAATAACAAACGAATACCTATAGAAAAGGCTCTTTGAAAACAATGAAAAGAAATTTTGCCAATAATTAAATAGTAAGAATAAAACTGAGGCAAGTGATGTGCAGGATGCTGAAATAGCAAGGGAGTTTTGATCAGATATTTAGAGCAAAGATGTTCTGCATAGGGAAGTGAACTGGCTATGGAAATTTAAAGGTGAAATAGAGGATAAAGTGAAACAAGTAAATATAGGTATTACAGATGAGAAAGGGAAAGAGAAAATACCAAAAAAAGCTTCTGGTTCAAATGGTGTTCTGAGATTCTGGCTCAAAAATCTCTGAAGTATATACAGCCATATACGACCATTACTTACTGAGAAATGGAGTGCTGAGAGAGTTAGTCAGGAATTATAAATCTATTTAATACTTACTCTAGCCTCATAGCTGAAGAAAGAGAGTCTCTTGCCGGAGCAACAGAAGAGATGCAGAAAGAAATGAAGGGAAACAGCTCCTCTGCTCTATGTTGATAGTATGATATTAAATAAGATAGAAATAAGGAGCTTAGCAGCTGGTGGGATAGACTACAAGAAGGCTTATGGCCGTGTACCAAACTTCTGGCTCTTGGGGTGCCTTGAGGTGCTTAGAATCAATGAAAACATAAGCAGCTTTTTATAGACAAAGTAATGAATTTGCATGAAGTGGAGATGAATCATTAAGAAATATGAAAATGTACAGGAGTATAGTCCTAGAAAACATTTTTTCTATTACTTTCTATCATTGTGTTAAATCATCTGAGAAATATATTTAAAAAATTTAGGCCTACTTAGAAATTTGCCAAAAAGCAAGGTGAAATTGTATCACCTTCGACATATGGATGACCTCAGACAATAAACAAAATGTTAAAAAGAACAGGATTCTCTAATCCAAACAGTAAAAGTATATAGCAAGGATATTGGGAAGTAGTTTGGGTAAATAAGTATGCAATGTTAATTATGAAGAGAGACCAAAAGATAAGTTCTGATGGTATAAAATTTTCACAAAATAATATCATTAGATTGCTGAGGAATTATGAGAGTACAAGTACCTAGGGGTGCATCAAGGTGATAGGATAACTGAAGGAAAAATGAAGGAGAAAGGTCTCCAGAGAGCTCAAGTGAAGATTTAGGAAGTGGCTCAAAACAAAAAAAAATGGAGGGAATATCATCAAAGTAATAAATACACCAGCTATGCCAGTGTTACAATACTCCACTCCTTTTCTAAAAGGAACAAAGGCAGAGCTCCAGGGATTAGGTATAACTAGGAAGCTGCTCACAATGTACACTACCCTAACTGTAATATCAGCAAGCTTTACCTACGAAAAAGACATCATCAGTATATTAGTTTGAAAGTTTATCTTGTTTGTAATGAAAAAGAATACTATCAGCAGCTAAAAATATTGAAAGAGTTACTGAAGCAGTAGGAGAATTCAAGAACAGAAGGAAGAACATCAGAACAATAAATGGAAATAAGAATTACATAGCCAATTCATGCAACAAACCTGAGGATGTTGGAAATAAAGAACACTGGTTGTGGTTGATGATAAAACCAGAAATTACCATCAAAGAATTCAGCTCTAAGGTGACTTTTACTCTGACAGACATTCAACCTGATACCATTAATCTCATGCTCTTTGTCTTTGCATATTTTACTGAACTCAGTTCTCTGGTTTTTGAGTGTCATTAGGACGTTCAAATCCACTTTGATGTTCTGTAATCACGTCATCTCTTGCTAAGCCTGTTTCGACTGCTTTTACATACTATATAACACAAAAGTTGTTATTAGACATTCGATCTCTGTCATGTTCAGTGTCACTAATTGTGACTACTGTACATCTTTAAGCTATGTACTGAGACACAAAATAAATAATCAGAAGCCTGTCTGATAATTTCAGCCTGTGGCTCAACAGTGTCACCAGTTATAAGTGTACAGAAGACAGTGCCATAACTTTTGCTTTTTACAATTGAGAGAACTTTTAATGATATGTCCTGAAGAGTCTGTTGAACTATTTGACATGAAGGAAGCTTCAGTCTACTTCAATCCTTTGGTAAGCAGAGGTGTATAATTCTCTTTGCTCCTTTCTGGGTTATCACCTGTGGTTAAGAAATGTTTAGTCAGAATCAACAATATGATTTACAGGTGTATATTTTAGTGATGCTTAAGAAAGTAAATTGGTCCAGCAGGTGGACTGTAAACAATAAAAGCAAGGGTTCAAACTTCAAGCATGACATATCAGCCACACATATATCTGGATATATCTCTACTTACCGACAGCTATATTAAGACATACTAAAAATTATATATCTACATATTTCTAGATATATCTATACACCAGTTAGGCTACATACCATGAATTATATCTACATACAACTAGTTATATCTCTACATATCACTACTCATGCTACATAATACTGGCTATATCTGCTGCTATTCAATATATCTATATACTACTGGTTAACCTATATACCACTAAATATGTCTCTACATACTACCTGCCATATATCTTTATACAATGAGATACATCCCACTAGCTATATATTTCTATACTTCCATCTTTCTAGAAGATAATACAAAATCAGATTTGCATAATTATCTTATAATTTGAGGTGAATACTTAAAACAATTTAAATGGAGTGAAAATAGATATATAATAAATTACTTTTATTTTCTCATAAATAGAAGAATAAAATAAATATTTCATAATTTTGTCTTTTATTTCCACAGATATTCAGGAAATACTTTGTTTGCTATTAAATGGAAATTTACTTTCAGTTTGGGATATTAATAGAAAGTAAACAATGAATTAATGATTGTTTTAAGCTATGATTGTTATACATTCTAAAAAAAAATTATATCCTAAGTCAATTTCCATGTAGAACTGTCTGGAAATTATCCATTTGCTTGCCAAATATAAAAATTTCAATGAAACTGTTGTTTAATCAAATATTTCACTGTTTTAATTATTTCTGAACAATTGGTTCCAGTTAATCTTTAAGGGCAAATGATGACAGCCAACTGCAGGCCAGCACAGTTGTGTTTATCAACAATCAAAATGTTATTTTTTCAGATTTCATTACATTTGCTTAAATATATTATTTTATGTTTTTTTACCAGTTTCAGTAACTAAACTGTAGTCTTGCTTAGCACAGTGGATAGAACTGGGCCTGGTTAGTAGACAAGCAATAGGAGTAATAAAAGGATGACATAAATGGAGTTGGGAGGAACTGAGTGGAGGTGGCACTAGACCAGCTAGCTCAAAGGAGAAGTCACTATTGTAGAGGTAGAATAGACAGAGGGAGCAGATCAGAGGATGTAGCTTGTTGACAAATAGCTTCGTGCAAATTTTTTTAATACAGTGTCAGAAGTTTGACTGCATGAAACTAGCCTTGTCTCATATATGAGAATAATGTTACCTCAATGATAATAAGAGTATAAACAAGTTCAAATATATAGAAACCATTCAAGTAGCAGCTGAGCCAGTGCTAGTAGAATAAAGTAGTTCTTTAGTTAAGTCACATACTGCTTTCAGTATCTGCATTTTGGAATTATCTCTCATGTAAACTACTTATACACATACACACACACACACAAAAAAAAAAAAAAAAAAAAAAACAGCTAATAGCTTAGTTAAAAGGTCGATTATGAATTTGAGTCACTAGTTTTAAGATATCCTGAAATGAAATGTCTTTAAATCCATGTCCAAAATTATTTTCTGTATGTAGATTAAAATGTTTATGCTACCTCTTCTCTTCTGTTGTAATGTGTTCTTTAGCTCAATGAGGAGAAGAAAGTATTTATTGACATTTTTCTATTTGGTAAAGATAACCCAACCATAATCAAGTGGTTTTGCTAACATTTGTCAGCATCTCTATTGGTCTTGCTATTTTTAGCAGGTTATAGGTTGTTGCTGATTTGGTAAGGATGCAAACAAGATACCTTTTGGTATTATAGATATGACTCTTTCCTGTCAGACTTCCATTCTTGTTGAGTTCAACTTTTCCTTTCATCTTTTCTGAAGTCAATGAAATAAGCATCAGTCCAATACTGTGGTCAGTATAAACAATTCCGTTTCAGTCACATTCACCCTCTATATAAAAATGTAGCCTTCAAGCTAGGGAGTTTCAGAAGAAACAGTGAATAGAGATATTCACTACATAATAGCCACGCTTTTGTATTTAGAAAATTTAGAAAACATATATCTTGTTTATTATGTAGAAGGTGCCAAGCTGGCAGAAACGTTAGCACACAGGGCGAAATGCTTGGCGGTATTTCATCTGCTGCTACGTTCTGAGTTCAAATTCCACCGAGGTCGACTTTGCCTTTCATCCTTTCGGGGTCGATTAAATAAGTACCAGTTATGCACTGGGATTGATATAATCGACTTAATCCATCTGTCTGTCCTTGTTTGTCCCCTGTGTGTATGGCCCCTTGTGGGCAGTAAAGAAATAAGTATGATAAGCCTGCTAGGTGAAATGCTTAGTGGTATTTTGTCTGCTGTTATATTCTGAGTTCAAATTCTGACAAGGTTGACTTTGCCTTTCATCCTTTTGGGGTCGATAAATCAAGTAGCAGTTGAGTACTGGGGTCGATGTAATCGACCATTCCCCACCCAAAATATTTCAGGCCTTGTGCCTATAATAGAAAGGATTATATAACTTATGTACTTTTCATTACAGTTGGTGATAAATAGAGTTATTAATTAAAGGTTATCAACATATCAATCACTGATTCACTACAAGTTTCTAATGGATCAATCACTGGCTCTGTGTTTCTACCAGTGAGACTGACAAGGGAGTCTGCAACTTGATACAAAATAAATATCTGTGATTTTATTTCTAAAGCACTGGTTTCCAAGGGTTTTTTTAATGACATTTATCAGTGGAATACATACACACATACACATTTAGATATTATATTGCTGTGAAGTAGACCTTTAAACCACAAGGCCATGCCTGAATCCATTTATAAAAGGTGATAAAGTGTGAACTAATAACATATCAGAACCAATTTCCCTTCAAACATTAATATAGGCCTTAATCAAATGTATATCTTATTTATACTTCTGATATCATATATCATGCCTATAACGGAGTGATTAAGACATCAGATTTTCAAATAATTTACATTGAATATCTGGATAGTATAAACTGGCTTAATCAATAGGGTGTTGAACTACCATTAGAAAAGTCAATAATTTAGATTTTCTTAGCAGTATTCCATAGTAAGACAATTTATTCTCAATGCATTAGCTCGTCTATCCCTCCATGAATATCATAAGAAATATATTTCACCACAGTAAATAGTTGTTGTACTGCATCATAGTAAATGCTTTATATATTTATAGTAGCTAATTTAAAACCTGAACAAGTCAAACTTCTTTGATTCTCATCTTAAAGTTGTTTTTAAAGTCACATTTCAAACAGAAACTTACAGGATATAAAATAGATAAAAACTTAAAGCTGAGTTTTTAAAATTAAAACAAAACAAGAACAAATTTCAAATGGTAATATCATTATGTTTCCTTGTTAGATTTTTCTTTTTACAATTCAAATGTTAAAAATTCCATTACAAAATTTAAACTTTATATTTGATAATTTGGTATGCTCCATCTCATCTTAATTACATGTTAATTCTTAAACAATGAGAGAACAGATAAGATACTTGACATCCTTCAATGGGATTTAGTGCACCATGGGAGTTTCAACATTATAAAAGTAAAAGCCACAAAATATAAGAAAACTATATTGTATCTCATATCTCTAAAGCAAGAACAGCATACAAGTAAATCCATCAAGGTGCTAAAAATGCTAGTTATTAACCATTACAAATGATCTCTAGGGTTCAAACATCATTAACATAGTCAAAACTGCAACACAAGACAAAAGCCTTCTTCAGAATGAGAAAAATACTTAAGCCTCCAATAATTTGCATCTCTAAGTTCAACTGCCACTTTGAATTCCCCTTAACTGTCATCATTACCACAATTGATGACCACTAACAATCTCCAGGCATTATTTGCTCACAGCAGGTTCAATACTATAGATCATCATCTTAGTCTTCTTTGTGTTATCCTTATACATTTACCGTATTTTAAGTGTGTCCAATCCTTGGTATAATCTATCCATTTTCTCCCTTCTCTATTCCCCTTCTGTATATTTATTCAAACAGTTTACACTAAAATGTCTATCTAATTGGAATTATATCCTGCTGTAAATCACTGCCAACTCATTTCTTTCCAATTCCTAACATGTGATTTCACATGTCAGCTTCAGCTACACTAACACTGTCCACATATCCCTATCTATCCCAGTTAAAGTTATCCTTATCCATCCATTTATTCTTACCCACCCTTGGTCAGATCAAGAACATGATCAATTATCCTCCAAAACTAACAAATCAATATTTCCACTGGAGGCTGTTCAGTATTAATAAGTTTTAATAAATAACTTCAACTGTCACAAGATGAAGAAGCCTCTAGATGGTGGCTGAACTACTAGGAACAACAACTAAGCTCTTTCAAATCAAACCACTTTCAAATCAAACCACATCATCTTTAAGAAAGCAAACATTTAATATTATTGCATTGTGAAAGATACATGTTAGCCATTTAAAAGCACACAAATAATGTTCATTTTATTTAAACATTAGAATTTTCTTTCTGATGTCATTCATGCTATGACAATTTTGACACCATATGACAATAATAAATGTTTAAATGAAGTTAACAGTCTTTGTGCATTTCTGAGTAGCTAATATGTGTCTTCCGTGCAGCAATCATTTTAGTTTCAACCCAAGATCTCTGATCAAATCTATTACTTTGATATATTTGCTCGATGTTGACTTAGTTCTAAATCATAACAAAATCAGATGATAAGGAGCTTGATTTAAAATAACAGAATAGATCTTTCTCAGTTAAGACTGCAAAGTCTAGAAGTTTTAAAATATCTACATCATGTGAAACTTGACCAGAATTGGTGAAGTTAAATTTTAGGACTCCTCTACTTAATCTCCACCATCATTATTTTTACACCCACTTTTTTCCATATTGGTGTTTGTTGGACATGACTTATTAAGGCAATATTCTATTATAATATATTATATATATATATATATATATATATATATATATATATATATATATACATATAACTAAAATTTTAATAATATATAATATTGAACAGTAAGATTATTACAATCATATAATATATAAGAGCAAATACTTTTAAAATCACAGCGAATACCAGACAAAGAAACATTCATCATAAAAATATTCAGCTAAAAATCAAATAAAGTATAAATTGAACAATAAAAATTAATACGATAATATAATGTATAAAAGTGAGTACTTGTACATCGACTACACGTGTTTCTGAATTAGTTATATACATATATTATATATTACGAAATTCAGTCTAATTTTATACTGAATTTTACCTGTAAGGTTGGAATAACAATTCATTCCCTAATATTATATATATATATATATATATATATATATATATATATATATATATATATATATATATATATATATATGTATATATATATATATGTATGTATTTATGTATATATGTATATAAATATATATTATACACACACACATGTAATAGGCTTATGTATAGTCTCTAACAATCAATTTCATTCATAAGGTATTGGTTAGCACTAGCTTAAGTAGAAGACATTTACTCAACATGTCATACAGAGGGATGGAACCTAAAGCCACAGGGTTATGAAACAAACTCTATAACCACACATTTAAAAATCACTTGTATATTGAAATTTCATATTCAATTTCAATTTTCCGTTATCCAAAATGAACAAAGGAAATCCTCAGTTTGCCTAGTGTCTAACAAATTAAATATTTCTTGTAAACAGAATTTACAAAGAAGTCTCAACTGACCAACAATCAATAAATGAAAATTATTATTTTGGAAAATATTGGTTTCTGCCAATAAACACTTCATTAGAAAAATCTAAATTATTTGCTAATGAGACATATATAAAAGTATAATATGGAGGCAACAGTAGTAAGAGTGGTGGTGGGGGAAGTTGAGCTCCAAGAGATTGAGAAAACATGATCACAAACATTTCTGCTTTTTCTTTTTAGACACAGTGTATGTAAAAGTGAGTCACTACCATTCCTCCTTTTTCTTTTTATACACAGTGTATCTAAGAATACATTATCCAATATGTCTTTTTTCCTTCCCGGTGGCATGATTTGAGGGAGATTTAGCTGCTATATCAAACATGACAAGTGACCATGTAGGTTCCCTGTCTTCGGATCTGTATCACAATTTCTAAACAGTGTAAGGACTGAGACTGAAGTTATACCTTGACCAGGACATTGAGGGAGATAGCATCCTGAATAGCATCTGATGAATAATACCAAATAATGGAATTATTTGGAATTGCCCTCATGTGGATCAAATATTGAGAATTGGGGGTCAATAGATAAAGCATCACCAGCTTTTAATTTACTTTCAGAAAATCTTTGCTTCAGACTTTTTCTTTCTTTTTTGTGTTGGTCTTTTTTAATGTTTTTTTAATTACTTTCTCTAGGGAGGAAGAGCAACAGTCATGACGTTGGGTAGGAGGAACAGACTGATCTGCAGACAAGTAACTTGGTTTTAATACATCCAATCGAGTGGACTCCATTAAATTTATGCAAGGGTCAGGTAGTGATGATAAATAAAATCCATGAGTTATGGATTAAATTTCCCTTCCATGAAACAATAAAAGCAAAGTTTCCCTCAGTTTCTGTCCTCAAAATTTCAGACTTAACATTAAAAGTTCACCAAAGTACTCAACAGTGGAGTGAAACCTCAGACTACTTGGTTACAAAGTGAATTTTTTTTTAACCACACGACTATACTTGTATCCATATTATTGATCAAGTAGACAAACTATTAGTTATCTAAGCTAGACACTAATGTGTTTTCTTTTTAATTCGACAAGAAATAAGTTTACTTCAATTCAATAAGAATATAACTAAATGAATGTCAGGAAGGAAATGTCTTTCGTTTACTGGTAAATCAATAAACTGTTCAGTCTTGAAACTTTTGTTTCTTACTCAACAGTTAGAGATAGGAAAGACATCTACCATTTTACATAGAATAATACTATACAATAAACTTTATAAATGGCAGTCTAGAACATTAGAATTTGCTCAGTTGTCACTACAACTTTCAGATAAAGCAATCCCTTCTTATTTATAAACATAATATAATTCCAACAAATAGCTAAATCCAATGAGAATTTTCTGTTAACATCAATGTACAATAAGCTAAGCACATTTGGAAGATTTACTAGTCTGATACTTCGTTCTTTCAACACCAAAATGTTTGAAAAGCAAAAATGGCATCAGTTGGTTTTCGATTCAGACCATAGAGTACCCTGACTGAAATCCATAATATATATTGTCTAATGCCCTAACACTTCAAATGTGATATCAAAATTTCAAAATTACAACTAAGCTAAGGTATCTAGAGTTGCACAGGTGGTGCCAAATATGCTGAAACAATTCTAATTACATTAAACCAAAACTTATAGTTAGTTTTATGTAATTTCTTTTGTAAGTCAAATTATATTTACACAAGCACACATACACTCACACATATGTATAGATCACTCTACTCTCTATCAACCAAACTATCAGACATTCTTAAACATTGATGGTCACAATATCGTTGCATTCTTCCTTTGATTGTGCAATTCTTTCATTTGGGTCTAAATGCTTTGACTATGTCATCTTCCAATCAATTTGGAGGTCTTCCAACTGGTTTATTTTAAGGTCTACTACTGACCTCTGGGTGTCCAGCTCTGTTCATATGGACTGCAGCTGATTCTGTAGTTTCTACAATGTGCACAATGTCGACTGAAAATTAAAGGTGTGTTAGTAACTCATTGTTGATGCTGGTGCCACCTTTCCAATCAATATTTCTGGTGACCATTTTGTGACATGTAGTGAGGGGCTTTGGACAGATGGTATCTTCTTGTTTGTTTCCCTTATTGAGTTATATTGTGTGGTATATCATGAGTTTTTGTCCCTGAGAATTTGATGCATTATGCCTCAACTCCTTGCATATCCAGAGACTTCAACACCATGATTTGGTCACTTGTCATGTTTGATATAGCAGCTAAATCTCCCTCAAATCATAAGCTGAGAGACTGCTTATACTCTTTTATTCTTGAAGCTGTATTTGAGAGAATACATATTCTCTCAGTCTATTTGTTTGTCTGTCCGTCTGTTTGTCTGTCTGTTTGTTTGTTCGTCTGTCTGTCTGTTTGTTTGTCCGTCTGTTTGCTTTTCCGTCCGTCTGTTTGTTTGTCTGTCTCTCTCTCTCTTTCTGTTTCTCTCTCTCTCTCTCTCTCTCTTCTCTCTCTCTCTCTCTCTCTTTCTCTCTCTCTCTCTCTCGTTCTCTCTCTCTCTCTCTCCATATATATATATATATATATATATATATATATATATATATATATATTAATATTTAGCAGCAGCAACAAAGTGACTCAAGGGCTCAGAGGTTCATGCATTGGTACTTATCAGACTAGTGACAGGTCTGTTTATATAGCTGGTTAAAATAACATTTTTCTGGAATGTTCTCAAAGACATATATGTATGTACATATATATGTATGTGTGTGAGTGTGTGTGTGTGTGTGTGTGTGTGTGTGTGTGTGTGTGTCTTCCTCTGGTTATGACTATTAATACAAGAGATTAGGATATTTACATAAAGAATAGCTACACACTTGGGACCTGTGGTAAGAGAGATCAAGAATGACTTGGGATGAAATGGTGAAAAAGGATCTGGAGTTGTTGTAGTTCATAGGGGAGATGACAAGGGACAATGGATACTGGTAATACACTGTGCGGGAGAAGACTCCTCTGCCTGTCCAGGCAAGCTGAAATATGTTAAAATTTGTGCCCATACCATCGCAATGAATAGTGCACTGAGGCATTCAAAAGGCTTAGAGAAGCCATTAGGAGGAAGAGATTAAACAAAAATCTGAAAACGATCTTCGTTCATGACAATGTATGACCACACACATCTTTAAAAAATACCAAGCAATTGGCAAATTGGGCTGTTCTCCCATTCACTGAATAGCTCAGATTCAGCAGCCTGTGACTTCAGCATGATTAGTCCAATGAAGGTCAGTTTTTGGACACAAGGATTTGATGACAAAGACAAGATGACAGTGGCTGTGAAATGGACATAACAGTGCACACCTGAATTTTTTCAATGGAGATTTGTAAATTGGTTCAATGATGACACAAATTCATTATTTGAGAAGGAAGCTATGTCAAATAGTATTGTTTTTTTTTTATAGAGAAAGACTTAACATATCAATTTGTGTAATTTGAACAACCTATGTCATTTAATAAAAAAAAATTATGTCCACTTTTACATCAAGTAGTATCTGATCCACATACTAACACATGGCCCCTCCCTTTCTCACCTTTACTACCGAAGTTCTCTTGTCCATCTTGAGATATATAAGGGACCTCTTCAGATTTACTTGTATGCCATACACTCTGCCTATAGTCCCCAATAACCATTTAGTGTCGACATTCTTCATACATTCTCAAAATTTATTCACATTTTGCTAGAAAGCACTCGCTCACTTTATCTTCTTTACAACTGGTACCATGATAAAATGTAACTAATACACTCTGTAAAATGAATGGTGTTAAATGTGCAGCAATTAAAGAGTAAATTGTTTTCTAGCTTCAAAGATATTTGAAACTGTGTGCTAACTTTTAGAATGTGTGATTTATAAGTAAGGAATTTATAGTATATAAATTCCAGTATATACTGTCAAGTATAATATATAGTGTATACACTACTATGTAAGAGAGATGAGTGAAAGAGTGTATGAATACTGTGTTTCTCAGAGAAAGAGAAAGAGAGAGAGAGAGAGAGAGAGAGAGAGAGAGAGAGAGAGAGAGAGAGAGAGAGAGAGAGGGAGAGAGCATAAAATAGAGAGAGACAAAGAGAGTTAAAAAAGGAGAAAGATTAAAAGAAATTAATGAGAAAATAAAGGAGAAAGAAAAGCAGAGTTTGATGTCATGAACTGACAATGTTTTTGTACTTCACATAAATACTTTTATTCTAATACCATTCAATTGCAACTACCAGTCTTTTGATATCTTTTCTTAAATCCTCAACATTTTACCACCAAGGGGTTTTGAATCTGGAGTTTTTTCTTCATGTGTTATTCTAGGATGATTTTGGTGAGTTGTGAGCAAATTTTAGAAAAGATTCACTGAGAAAATTTAATGTTGTTTCAAGACATCAACACCTGCTAATACATAGCTGTTATCAATGTTCTGAGAAGACATGATATATTATTGGAACTCAAAATATTTTCACCAGAAATGTTGCTTCATTTGTGAGTGATACTCATTTTACTAAAGCAATATTACATTTACAGTGAAAAAAAAACAAAAACAAATCAGTTATTTAAAGAAGAATTTTATTTGCATTAGCTCAATTCTCTTTTAGATAATACATCTAGTAAAACAACCATAACTATATGTTTAGGCAAAAGTAGGATTAAAATGCTAATTTTGACAAAATTATAATTCATTATGGCTTCCTATTTTGCTCTCATAGCTGAAAATGTTTGATTTTATTATCACAAATAAGTAAACAATGGTGGTGAACTGGCAGATTTATTAGCATGCCAGACAAAATGCTTAACAGCATTTTGTCTGTCTTTATGTTCTGAGTTCAAATTCTGCTGTGGTCGACTTTGCCTTTCATCTTTTCAGGGTCGATAAAATAAGTACCATTTGAATACTGGGGTTGATATAATTGACAAACCCTTTCCTCCGAAATTGCTGGTCTTGTGCCAAAATTTGAAATCAATATTATGAATAAGTAAGGTGGTTAGCTGGCAGAATTATTGATGCACTGGGAAAAATTCTTAGCAGCATTTTCTCCATTTTTATGTTCTGAGTTCAAATGCCTCAGGAATCGACTTACTTTTCCTCCTTTTGGGGTCGATAAAATAAGTACAAGTTGAACATTAGGATTGATGTAATAGACTTATCCCCACCCCTGAAATTGCTGGCCTTGTGCCAAAATTTGAAATCAGTAATAAGATGGTAAGCTGGCGGAACTGTTAGCATGCTGGACAAGATGTTTAGTGGCATTTCATCTGTCTTTACATTTTGAGTTCAAATTCTGTTGAGGTCCACTTTGCCTTTCATCCTTTCCAGATTGATAAAATAAGTACCAGCTGAACAGTGGGGTCAATGTAATCGACTTACCCCAACCCCTGAAACTGTCGGCCTTGTGCCAAAATTTGAAACCAATATTACAAATTGCAACAAACTGGCAAAACTGTTAGCATGCCAGACAATGCTTAGCAGTATATTAGCTGGCTTTATGCTCAGTATTGAAATTTCACTGAGATTTGACTTTGCCTTTTATCCTTTTGTGGTAGATAAATTAAGTACCAGTTGAGTACTGAGATCAATGTGATTCACTAGTCCTTTCTCCAAAAATTTCAGACCATGAGCTTATTGTAAAATGATTAAAGGAATATTAAAAATTGCCAGATGCTGGATTAGCAGAATCACTACAACTGCAGGCAAAACAAGGGAACTTCAATGTGGTTGTCAATTGACATTCCAGGAAATAGTAATAGAAAATAGTAAATCTCCTTCAAGTTACACTCAATCTTCTTATAACATGAAGCTCACATTAAATGATGTGCTCCTAAATATATTGTACTGGAAGGCTTAATTTATATAAGAATATTTTCAGACAGGCTTTTATTGGAAAATCAGAAATGGTTTAAGGCAAGTTTGTGTTAAAAGGACAAAATACTTCAAACCAATTTCAGAATCTCTTTTGAAGTTATTATTGTGTATTATATCAATGATGAGTACAGTGAGAGTAAACAATGCATATATTCAATTCTGCAAGTTAACAAAGCACATGTTAATCATACAATACTCCTACTGCTTACACATGACACCTATATTGCCATTGACTGACGTTGAATTGATTTATTGAATCAGTAAGTGATTTATTTCTTATCAATTCATTTACTTCTCAACTTCATTCATTGGAAATTGACCTTTGTGATTTGATAAATGATTTAGTTACAAACGAAGCTAACTGTGGTATAATTCACAGCTAGATAGTTTACTTACATTGTCTCTGTCTATGATGACCACCTGCAGAAGTTTGGTGAATTAGCTGAACTACTAACATTATAGACTAAACTTACCAAAGACCTTTGTCTTTGGTACTATTAGGAACTATCTTCAATTCGGTTTTGATGCCTATCCTCACCAATGGTCATGCTGACAAAGAGTACAATTATGAATACAAGCAGATGAAATGGAGTTCCTTCAAAGGATTCCTGGAGTAATTTTACTGGACAGGATGTGAAGCTCAGAGATCAGGGAGTCTCTCCAGGTCACACTAATACTTTTCTGAATTTAGAGGTCACAGCTCTAGTACTACTGACATGTGATAAGAATGCCCACAAGAAAAAATTGCAAAATAGATTCTTCAAGCCAAGCCAAGTCAACAATCAGGCACCCTAAGAGTAGAGCATGAGTGAGATGGTTGGATAATATCCATATTCTCATCTTGTCAGGCTTAGGAATCCAGCCAGAAACACTAATGGTGGACGATTCTGATGGGACTCTATGGAAGAGGTGCCTGAAAACTCTATCCCCATGACATTCCCACAAATAGTGAGCAGAGAAGCTGGATGGATGGACGAGTAGAAACAAATATACAGAAATATGGTACTAATCTATGCCACAGCCAACCTATATCAAAGGAATTCTAGCCATGACCAACCTGTATTTTACCAACATAAAATGGATCTCTGTCAGAATTTCCAACCATAAGTTTTCAGTTCATTGAATTAATCTGTAAGTGACTGAGTATTCCACAGAAACATGTACCTTTTGTGTAATTCCCAGGAATCAGCATAATAAGGCTGGTATATCTATTTGATGGACTCTGATAGAGTTCACATCTAATTTCACTCAAAGTATAGGTTTACCCAAGGCAATAGAAATAACACTCGCCCATGATGCTATGCAGGACCTTCTTAACCATTTGGCCAGACGTTACATAGAATACAATAGGTGCTATATAGCTGAGTGTTTATGCAGTCTTAGATATAATATCATTCACACATTTTACAACTGGTATTATGCTAAAACAGATCTCGATTACAGGTCTTAATAGTGGTTGCTGGTCTTATTTAATCCTTGGTCAATCTTGATAGAGTTGATTTAGGCTCAAAGGCATTCCAGACATTTTCTTCCTATCTTTTTGTATATTTAGGAATATATTGTCCACTGGATCTTTTTCTCTCTTCTAAACAAGCAAGAGGTGATTTGAAAAAGGTTTGACTGCAATGCCCAGCAGTGTAAATGACCATGTAGAGGTTCCCTCATTATCTCATATGGATCAATTATATCAATATGTGAAAATTAGTAATCTTTAGTATGGTGGGAGGTGAGTTAATTAGTGTACCTTGTGTATGTGTTTGTATATATGTGTATGTGCTTGTGTATGTATGTATGGGCATGTGTATGTATGTATGTGCTAGGGAAGAGGTTAATTAGCTTGCTTTGCAGGAAATATTCTATTAACTTTCACAAAGTAATCTACTATAACTATCATGTATAATAAAGAAATATAAATAATTAATCGCAGAAATCAATTATTTCACATGACCATCATTATAATTGTTTATAACCTGATATGCTCAATACTTTAAGTATATTGAAGAGATAAATAAGCATATATGGAAAAAGACTCAGAAACAGATGGTGGTGGTGGAGGAGATGATAGTGAGAGTCAAAAAATATAGAAAGAGAAAAAGAAAAGGAACAAAATCTAAGGAAAGGAAGTAAAATCAGAAAATCATTTATATGTGTGCACTTTCATACATATATACACACATGCACACACACTCTGCACAAACATACAGATAGACAGGCAGGCAGGCAGGTCGACAGACAGACAGAAAGAAAGAAAGAATACAATATGAGTAGGCAGTTGCAATGCATCAAATCATTTATAACAGAATACAGAAAAGAGTAAATAGACTTATAAATATAGCAAACAACCAGGAGAATCCAGAGAGTGAAAGCTCAATGTTATTTTCAAAGACAGATTCAAATTCAAATCCATAAAATTCATTCAGTAATGTAGTTGACGAAATAAAGGAGAATTTCAGTGGGCCTTCATGTTGGTTCAGCCTATATGGGGAAATAGAACCCATAGGATCACTACTGGTAATCTTGCAAGTAATAGACAGGAAAATGCTGATAGTTCTTTACATCTGTTTCAGGAGTTGGTGATCATTAGAAGCTTTTTTGTGCATTGTGTCAACATATACATAAGTTAGATTGGTGCTTGTTATTGTATATCAGTGGTTACCAAAGTGGGCAGTATTGCCCCCCCCCCCCCTGGGGGCAGTGGAAAGTTCCAAGGGGACATTGAAGAAACGTGGGGCGATAGTGGTTCATGCAAAAAGTGGGGTGATAATGGGGTAATGATTCATGTGAAAACAACAAAATAATGAGTTCATTAGATTAAGTTTTGTCTGTGAAATACAGTTGCTTTGACTTTGCTTCAGAATGAAGACCATGTTTGTGATGATTAGTTGGGGTGAGGGCACTAGGAATGTGGCCTAGGTGTCAAGGGGGCAGCAACCTGAAAAAGCTTGGGAATCACTGTTGTATATTAAACAGTACAGGTGAAACTTGTGTGATTAACCTAGCTCATCAGAAGAAGAACATACATGCATCTATAGTTTATAATTCTGCTTAGCCATAGCAGGACCAATAACCAGTTGGTAGAATTCAATACACTTATAATGCAGAATATCATTCAGTTTCAATTGAGAAACAGTGTGGTTTATATGGCATCCTCACCTCTGGATTCTATATAAACCAGAAGATAAGTACAGATCACCAGAGGCTTGATGTCACCTTGGAGGATGCAGAGGGCTGACACAGGACTGCCAGTGATGGAGAGCACTAGTGGACCTGGTCAGCTCTATACAAGGTGATACCTCTGGGACCACTAATTTGGAATGGCCCCAGCCCCATCAAGCAAGAGCAGAAAGCCAAGAAGGCTAACTAAGCCTAACACATATAAACACATTTATTTAGAAATACATAGATATAGGCTATGCAATAATATATCCGTTCACATGTTGTGTTGTTGGCACTCCGTCGCTTACGACGTTGAGGGTTCCAGTTGATCAGATCAACGGAACAGCCTGCTCGTGAAATTAACGTACAAGTGGCTGAGCACTCCACAGACACGTGTACCCTTAACGTAGTTCTTGGGGATATTCAGCGTGACACAGTGTGACAAGGCTGACCCTTTGAATTACAGGTACAACAGAAACAGGAAGTAAGAGTGAGAGAAAGTTGTGGTGAAAGAGTACAGCAGGGTTCACCACCATCCCCTGCTGGAGCCTCGTGGAGCTTTAGGTGTTTTCGCTCAATAAACACTCACAATGCCCCGGTCCGGGAATCGAAACCACAATCCTATGACCGCGAGTCCGCTGCCCTAACCACTGGGCCATTGCGCCTCCATCCATTCACATACACATACTCATAATTAGCAGTAGTTATTCAGAAATTACAGTAATCAGATTAAGAACAGGGTGGAAAAAGTCCAGGAAGCTATTACCTCTACCAGTAACAAAATCTTTTTCCCCAGAGTGAATGGTCAATTGCATGACACTAGTACTAGAACTATTACCAATTATACCTCTTTTAACTCTACCCTGAAATATCCCTGCCTTTCTCTTAATGCTTTTGCTCCTTCCACTTTCCCACTGATTTTGGCCCTTCTGCTGTCATTGCTCCCTTTCCTATTCCCCTGTTCAGTCTACACACCTCAGGTAACTGAGTATATGTTACATTTACTGAAGAAAAGGCATATCGGTTGAAGTGAACACCTCCCCTGCTACGTTCCCACCACAGGTGAATGATGAGTAAAACCACCTCCCAAGAGCTGGTGCTATGAAAAATACACCCAGTACACTTTGTAAGGTAGAGGCTTATAGATAGTGTTTAGCATATAACTGAACACTTAATATTATGAAGATCCTCATCATTAAAGAAAAGTATACAGGAATAATCAAGTGACTTCTACAAAGTGTCAAAAAAGTGGATGGTTATAACAAGTGTATCATACCATAGAAACCAAGCCAGATGACAGGTACAAGCATCAGTCTATGGGAGCAGTGGCTCCTAATTGGATATTAACTGGATTGTGATGCCCTACCCAACACAAGTCAGCATGGTAAGCAAATATAAAATGATGATAGCGATAATACATACATACATGCATACACAAACACACACACACATATATATCCATACTTTGATGACAGAAAGTAATGGGTTACTTTGATGCAAGTTCATTGCAGTCAAATGGTATTTGACAGATATGTGGTTTAAATCCTGTAGGCAAGTCTATCCACTTTATTCTGCTTTATGTCATATTTGTGAAGTTGCTTACATCTTAGTTAATCTTAGTGTGTGCAGGTATGTGTCCTTGTATGTGTGTGGATATGTATGTATGTGTGTGTTTGAATGCATGTATATATATACACAGAGAGAGGGAGGGAGAGAGTTAATGATGCAAATAAAGATATAAACTCACTCAGGCATGATATATAAAATATACATATTGAGAGAGAGAGTGAGAGAGAAACTGAAATTATTCAAATGAACATTTGTATACAATTATGTAGATATTTATATATTTTCAAGAAAGTATTACATAGAGTACAAAAGATACAAAAAATTTATGAGGTGAGGGCAGGGTATATAAATATTACCATAAACCTAACCTCCACTCTGAAGGCAGAGGCTGGATATATAATAATGCTTATATACATCCACTCCTGGTTGCCTATCCTTGACTTTTTGCACTTAGAACCATTACATCATTTCAAACACCCAGAAACAGCTGTTGGGCCTCAAGTATCTGCTCTCCCCACTTAGTCCTATTTATGTTTCGTACTCCATGTAAATCTCTCTTGTAAATATATAAATATCTATATACTTATATGCGAATGTTCATCTTCTGAATGTTTTCTATTATTGTTTCTCTCTCTCTCTCTCTCTCTCTCTCTCTCTCTCTATATATATATATATATATATATATATATATATATATATATATATATATTTATATAAATATATATATATATATATATATATATACTCTCTGAGTGGTTGGCGTTAGGAAGGGTATCCAGCTGTTGAAACTCTGCCAAATTAGATTGGAGCCTGGTGTTGCCATCCGGTTTCACCAGTCCTCAGTCAAATCGTCCAACCCATGCTAGCATGGAAAGTGGACGTTAAACGATGATGATGATGATGATGATGATGATGATGATGATATATATACAATTGAGAAACAGTGTGGTTTATATGGCATCCTCACCTCTGGATTCTATATATTCATATATATATATATATATATATATATATATATATATATATATATATATATATATATATATATATATATATATATATATATATATATATATATATATATATATATGTATATATATATATATATATATATATATATATATATATATATATATATATATGTATATATATATATATATATATATATATATATATATATATATATATATATGTTTGTAATTATATTTTATATATCAAGCCTAAGTGTGTTTGGTTGCATCATTATCTCCATACCAGCTCACTTGTATCCCACTTTATCCCATGGATTTAGTTCTTGATAAATATTTCAGAATGTAAGTTCAAATCATTTGACCACTACTATGCATTCTCTATATTGAGCATCTCTGGATTTCTCTCTCTCTCTCTCTCTCTCTCTCTCTCTATATATATATATATATATATATATATATATATATATAGAGAGAGAGAGAGAGAGAGAGAGAGAGAGAGAAAGAGAAAGAGAGAGGGAAAGAGAGAGATAAAATGAAAGTTATGGAAAAAGTCATGGCTCGTTTAATTCGGAAAAGAATCAGATTAGATGAAATGAAGTTTGGCTTTGTACAAGGAAGAAGTTCTTCTGACATTATCTTGGTATGTAGGAAAGGCGTAGGTAGGATTTCCATATGTTGTACTCAGTGCAAGCAATAGACACACAAGAGAAGCAGTGGAATAATAGGAAAATTATCAGAGAAAGTAGTGTTTGTATGTAGAAGATGCATAAGTACCATAAAAACTACAGATTCTTGGGAAATTAATTTTCTAAAATGCTCTGGAGGCTTTTTGGAGGTAGCAGATAATTTTTGCTATCTAGGGGACCTAATTAGGAGTGGAGGAGGATGTACAGAAGGTGTAATTGCAAGAATAGGATGGAGAAAATTTAGAGAGCTTTTACCTCTGTTGGCAACCAAAGGACTCTCTCTTTCTCCCTCTCTGAATGACAGGAAGATTGTATGATGCATGTATACAAACCACAATGCTACATGGTAGTGAGACATGGGCTGCTAGAGAGAAATGAAGCTAGTATGCTCCACTAGATGTGCAATGTCAGTGTACATGTATGATAGAGTGCTAATGTATTGAGAGAGAAGTTTAGCATAAGTGGAATTAGATTCAGTGTGAAAAAGAGAAAACTGCACTGGTTTGGTCATGTGATTTGTATGAATGTAGACATTTGTGTATGAATGTTGATAATTGTGTACAGAAGTGGAACTCATGGAAGAAGGAGATTCGGGAAAACATGAAACGAAATACTGAAGGTCAATCTTAAGACACTGAACATTACAAAGATGACAATAGACCAATATTTCTGGCACCTTGCTGTACTCAAGAAGACCTGTCAGTCACAGCAGAATTGGTGCTGGTGTGCTGTAAAAAGCACTGACAGGTCTGCCCTAGGGTACGAAAGATGTATGAAAATATATGCATGCACTTACAGCAGAATGAAAATAAAATAAAATAAAACCTATGCAGACATATAGTCATGCATGCATGGCTATGTTTCTGCATAAGTTTTCTTGCATCTTATCTTTATTCTGTTGTAAGTGCATGCATATATTTGCATACATTTTTAATACTTTATGACAGACATTTCCATAGGCATCAGCATTAACTTTCTCACTGATAATGCCTGTATGTTCTGAAAATATCATTTTCCCATATTATCCAGGTACACAACTCAGAGGCCATCACATCTTAAAGCAGAAACAGCTGTAAGCTAATGAAGTTCATTACATAACCTTTATTTTATCCCAGTGTCGTCTCTTTGTTTTCTGTTACCACTCAATACGCGTCTAACATTGTGTACTGGACCATACATATATTGAGTTCTACACCAGGTTATTAGTCTCGCAAAAAATAGGCTGGAAAATATCACATGACATAACAGGAGATAAAACCTCAAAGAAAAAAAGGTACTATCATAAATTTATAATAGTTACTGGAAATAACTACTTTCTGAAATATAATTTATGACCAAAGCCTGTACCTATATATACACACAGAACTATATAGGATACATACACACACACACACACACACACACACACACACACACACACACACACACACACACACACATATATATATATATATATATATATATATATACATATATATATACCTATGTGTATCTAAAATGTTTTCATCAACTTTGAAAGCTTTCAATGACACTTTTTCTTTTCTTTGATGTAATAAATCATGGATGAAGCCATTTTTATAATTAAAATAAGATAAAAGTATTGAGATTTTTATGATATGATGAATATAAAGAAATGTCTTTTTACAAAATATAACAGAACATTATAACACACAAAATGGAAAATACATAAAACATTGATAATTTTCCTTTTAATTTCTAATGAATAGTCACTAAGAATATTTACACAGTTAATT
This sequence comes from Octopus bimaculoides, assembly GCF_046866305.1. Classification (NCBI taxonomy): domain Eukaryota; kingdom Metazoa; phylum Mollusca; class Cephalopoda; order Octopoda; family Octopodidae; genus Octopus; species Octopus bimaculoides. The sequence goes on from NC_142935.1 coordinate 72,664,084, forward strand.
GAGTGCAGCAAGTAATTAATTAAAGTGTGGGATAACTGAGGAACAAACTATATGTGATCATATGTTGCTCTGGACGCCAGATTGCTGTTTAACTCTGGGTCATCTATAATCAGGTTAACACAATTTATCATTTTTTTTTTTTGCTCAAGGAAAGGGTTGCATGCACGACTTTCACAGTCTTCCTCAGACTGGTGAAATTGATGTTGTTAATGTTCTTCATGAAAAGTTAACAGTAGACAGCTAAGTATGTAGGGAAACAATTTGCGGTGTGTCCCTCTGGGGAGGAAGAAATATGTGAAGTCTTTAGTGAGGGTCCTGGAGTGTAACATTATAGGAATAACGAGAGGTGGAAAGTGAGAGAGCTGCCATTGAATGAGTAAAAGTGGCACAAAAATCAGTCTGTTTCAAAGAGCAGACCCCTTATAGTAGCAGTAAAAACACACAGAGAGCAAACAGTGTATCTGAGCCAAATTTGAAGTGTGTTGGTAAACAATTTTTTGCCAGCCAGTTGGATAGCATCTCTTTGGATGAGACACAGGATGCCAGGATACGTAGAAGCAGCATTTTGGGTATGGGAACAGTATTCTACAGTCGGTTTCATCTGAATCTTGTTGAGAGTTAGAAGTTGTTAGGCATTAAAGTATTTTCTGACTGTATAGAGTAAGGCTAAGCAGTGGTGGTTGACAAACACAGACACAAAGCGCCATTCGTGTATATATATATATATATATACTACAGGCTTCTTTCAGTTCCTGTTCACGAAATCCACTCACAAGGCTTTGGTTGGCTCAAGGCTTGTAGAAGACACTTGCTCAAGATGCCAGACTGTGGGACTGAACCTAGAATCATGTAGTTGGGAAGCAAGCTTCTTATCATACAGCCACACCTGCGTGCACACACACACACACACACGCATATATATATATATATATATATATATATACAAGGTGGCCCAAAAGTAGGTTTACAGTTATTCAACTATCTCTTTTGCATTCATATATTAACAGTTTAGATCTTAATTATAAAAAAATATGAAACCATTATTCTATGCTGATTTAGTTAATTGCAAGATAGAAATTTAATTGTAATAGAATATTTTAAAAAAAATTTGAAGTGCCTGCGTGACAACTGTAAACCTACTTTCAGGCCACCCTGTATATATAATGTATCCTCACTGATGTTGAAGCAGGGCATTTAAATCAGTACAGAAGTGTCTAGTTAGGTGCTGTACTATGTTTTGAATGAGAAGGGTGGGTAAGGGGCAATAATTTTTTTTGGCAGTGACTGTCTTTTTGTTGTTTGAATGTCAATGCTTCAAACATTCAATCATCCTTGTATTGTTCCTCAAGCATAATGCAACTTGTATGCACTGAAACTTGAATGCATTATCAGAATCTATCTATATAGGTCATGAAAATGTTAACTACACAATCTTTCAAGACTGTATTGTTAAACTGACGATAACACAAAATGTTCAGAACAAGAACATTTTTTTTTTAAATAATGCTATCTCTGTAGAAAAGAGTTGTTTTTATTTCTCTGGATTATTGCTTCAAACTCTGTTTTCCCATCTGCAACCACGTCTGAAAATAACTAGAATAGATCCCATAATAATTCACTAAGAAGATTATATTTATAAATCAGCTGAACTTTGAGGATAGGTTGAAATGTGTCACAGCTCCTCTGTTAATTATGTATAGAGGAGAGATATACAGTAACCTGCATGGGAAAAATTTTCAATATCTGTTGATATATTTACAAGTTGAAAACAACACAATCCTTCACACCAACAGGCATTGCACACTGGCAAAACTGTTATAATTATATTTCCAGATAAAGATTGAATTCAACAACACTGGACCCATGAGACCTCGTATTTTCAGGATTCTTTCATTAAGTGCAAACATTAGGTCAATGTTGAATAGATTTTGGCAAATTATGTTAGATCAAAGCTAAACTAACAACATCTCAGAGAAAATGCAGTTGTGGACAACAACTTCAAACAGCTCTATATTATCAAATACACACACCCATCAAAGAAATATATCAAAATGGATGGCAGTGTTCCTGCAAAGCTGTCACCAGAAAAATGAAATCATTGCATGCAAAAAATACATTCTGAGAATTTACACACACACACACACACACACACATGCAGATAGATAGATAGATAGACATATCGATGATATACACATAGGCGTAGGAGTGACTGTATAGTAAGTAGCTTGCTTACCAACCACATAGTTCCAGGTTCAGTCCCACTGCGTGGCACCTTGGGCAAGTGTCTTCTACTATAGCCTTGGGCTGACCAAAGCCTTGTAAGTGGATTTGGTAGACGGAAACTGAAAGAAGCCCGTCATATATATGTATATACATGTATGTGTGTGTATATGTTTGCGTGTCTGTGTTTGTCCCCCACAACATCGCTTGACAACCGATGCTGGTGTGTTTATGTCCCCGTAATTTAACGGTTCAGCAAAAGAGACCGATAGAATAAGTACTAGGCTTCCAAAGAATAAGTCTTAGGGTCAATTCGCTCGACTAAAGGTGGTTCTCCAGCATGGCCACAGTCAAATGACTGAAACAAGTAAAGAGTATATATGCACACATATACATACACACACACACACATACACACATGGAGATGTGCACACACACATTCACACACATTTACATTTACCTATCTATCTTTTACTTGTTTCAGTCATTAGACAGTGGTCATACTGGGGTACTGCCTTGAAGAATTTTTAGTTAAATGAATCAAAACATGTAGTTTTTCTTTTTTAAGCCTAGTATTTATTCTATTGATTTCTTTTGCTAGGCCACAAAGTTACAGGAATGTAAATACACCAACACTGTTTGTCAAGTATATATGTGTGTTTGATGGGCTTCTGTTAGTTTCATATTTCTTTATTGCCCACAAGGGGCTAAACATAGTGGGGACAAACAAGGACAAATAAAGAGATTAAGTCAATTACATCGAGCCCAGTACTTAATTTATTGACCCCGAAAGGATGAAAGGCAAAGTCAACCTCAGTGGAATTTGAACTCAGAATGTAATGGCAGACAAAATACCGCTAAGCATTTTGCCCGGCGTGCTAACATTTCTGCCAGCTCGCCGTTTTTTGTTAGTTTCTGTTAGTTTATGTCTACCAAATCAACTCACAATGCTTTGCTGAGCCAGAGACTATAGTAGAAGACACTTGCCCAAGATGCCATACAGTGGGACTGAACCCAGAACTATGTGGTTGAGAAGCAAACTTCTTACCACATAGCCACAATCTTTTCTTTAATAAGTAATAGAAATACAAGTAAAATTTTCAGAACCAAAATGTGTATCTGTTACATGCAATAAACAATATCTTCAAAATAATAATTTCATGCAGAATTTATATGATTCAAACTCAAGTAACAAGCTGCAGACAGAACTGCATCAGCCCCCAATGTCAGTTTTGGAATGTTTTCTATGGTTGGATGCTTTTCTAAATGATATATCATCAGCCAAGTGCCCACCCTTTGACTAGGGGTTGGCTTGCCAAGACTCATCATCATCATCATATAATATTCACTGCCCATGCTGGCATGGGTTTGATGGGTTGACCAGAGCTATTAAGTTAAGGGGCTGCACCAGACTCCAGTTTGATCTGGCATGGTTTCTACAGCTGGATGCCCTCCCTAACACCAATCACACTGAGAGTGTAATGAGTGCTTTTACGTGCCAGTTGCGTGAAACCAACATCTGCCATGACTATGATTTTATTTGGTTTGATATATATATATATATATATATATATATATATATATATATAGTCAGCAGATGAGATCCAGAGATGCTCACTATAGAAAACACTTAGTAGCACTCAAATGATTCAAACTTACACTCCAAAATCTTTCCCAAGGACTAAGTCCACTGGGTAAAGAGTGGATATAAGAGGAATCTGAGTGAGCAGATATGGAGATAAAGATGCCAAAAAAAAAACAAAACAAATAAAACTGCTTGGGTTAGATATAAAAAATATACATACATATATACATGTAAATAGAGAGAAAATAAAGACTGAAAATATTTAGACAATGAATATTCATGTATAAATATGTAGATATTTATATATTAACAGAGCAAACTCACACAGAGTACAAAGGCACAACACACGCACACACACATACACACACACACATACACACACACACACACACCCACACACACACACACTTTCATATGTCATGATCATCACCTTCATTTAAAATATTGGAATGAGTTTGACAAGACATTTCCATTCAATTCAGTGCCCTCATAGACTGATGCTCATATGTTTCATTCTGGTTTGGCTGTTTCTGTTACCATCCACTTTACTGAGCATATTGAGTGTATTTTGTCATGCCATCAATTCTAGAGATGATTTTGTTTCCTAGAAAAACAAAACTGTGTGCCCTTTAACTATGTGGCTTCTTTCTATCCACAATCACCAACCACTTCACAAAGTTTACTGGGTATATTTTATTGTGGCACCAACAATAAGATTTTCATATCCTCAACAAAGGAACAGCACAATGCTTTCTATGCTCATTTGGTTCATTGTTATGGAGTTTGCTTCATAAGCATGCAGTTTTGAGTTCTAGACAAATGTGTGGTGCCAAGAGGAAATATTTTCTGCTACATCATCAAGCCAACAAGTACCGAAATACAGACTGAGGGCAATTGGTAGACAGAAACTGTATGGAAGACTATACTTTTATTCTTTTTTTCTTTTACTTGTTTCAATCATTTGACTGTGACCATGCTGGAGCACCACCTTAAAGGAGTTTTTGTCAATGAAATCTACTCCAGGACTTATTTTTTGTAAGCCTAGTACTTATTTTGTCAGTCTCTTTTGCTAAACCACTATGTTACGGGGATGTCAAGCGATGGAGGCGAGAGACAAACAAAGAAACACACACATATATATACACACACACACATATATATACACACACACACACTCACATATATACATAAGTATATCATCATCATCATCATCGTTTAACGTCCGCTTTCCATGCTGGCATGGGTTGCACGGTTCGACTGGGGTCTGGGAAGTGAGGAGGCTGCACCAGGCCCCAATCTGATCTGGCAGTGTTTCTACAGCTGGATGCCCTTCCTAATGCCAACCACTCCGAGAGTGTAATGGATGCTTTTTACATGCCATCGACAACGATTGGATGGTGTTTTTTACATGCCGCCGGCACGGAAGCCAGTCAAAGCAGCACTGGCATCAGCCACGTTCAGATGGTGCTTTTTACATGCTACCAGCATGGGGCTCACAACTACAATTTCCATTTGATTTGATTTTGATATTGCTGTTAATGTTGATGTACTTGACTCAATAGGTCTCCTCAAGCATAGCATGTCACCCTATGATCCAAGGTACTTTCGAGTGGGCTGGTTATGCGACACTGGTGTAGGTTACAGCTGTGGACTCATTTTATTTGCCAGGTTTTCTCAGTCATAGCATACCTCAAGAAGTCTCAGTCTTTTGTCATTGCTTCTGTGAGGCCCAATGTTCAAAGGTCATGCTTCACCACCTCATCCCATGTCTTCCAGATGAGTGAAATAGAAACGATCTTTAACTTGAGAAACTGCTACAGGTTTGTGACAGAAGGGCTCCTGGCCACAAAGCAATGTCTCAATATGTTTCCATGCAACCCATGCCTGCATGGAAATATGGATGTAAAACTAATATATGCAGGAACACACTAACACACATATATACACAGAGGCAGGCATGGCTTGTGGTAAGAAGCTTGCTTCCCAACCACATGGTTCCAGATACAATCCTACTGTGTGGCACCTTGGGCAAGTGTCTTCTACTATAGCTATAGCTTCAGTTTCCATATACCAAAGCCACTCACAAGGCTTTGGTCAGCCTGGAAGCATGTGGTTGGGAAGCAAGCTTCTTGCCACACAGCCATGCCTGCCTCTGTATATATATATATATGTGTGTTAGTGTGTTCCTGTATATATTCGTTTTACATTCATATTTCCATGCTGGCATGGGTCGCATGGAAACATATTGACACATTGCTTCGTGACCAGGAGCCCTTCTGTCACCAACCTTTACCAGTTTCTCGAGTTAATGATTGTTTTTATTTCACTCATCTTTAAAAGCAGAGAGCTACAAACTGTATTGTTTACAAGTAATGTAAACATCACATCACTCTTTTGCTCATACAGTGTCATGTAAAAACATGGAATATAAAGTCAGGCAAACATAAATGTGTGTAGGTGTATGTATGCATATGTGTATAAGTGAAAATGTATGTGTGATCATGAGTTTGTATGCAAATGTTAATGTTCTGTGTCTTTGCATGACACTGTCTGAGGACAACTGTGACGTCATGTTTACATGTCCTATAAACAATACATTTTGTAGCTCTTTGCCTTCAATGATGAGTGGGATAAAAAAAAAAATTTCTTAATTCATAACCAGGCAAGGATCAGATCAATGACAGATGGGCTTCTGGCTACCAAACACTACTTTGATAAGTCTCCATCCATCCCATGCTAGCACAGATGAATGGAAGTAAAATGAAGGAATGAACACACACACACATACACACCCACACACCCACACACACACACACACACACACACACACACACACACACACACACACATACACATACACACATGCACATTCACACACACACACATACACACACACACATACACATACACGCATGCACATTCACACACACACACACACACACACACACACATACACACATTATCATTTTGTCCCCATGTTTTTGTATATTTCAGGACTACATTATACAATATGCACATAGAAAATGAATGCTAGACTGATGATGATGATACGCATTCACACACACACACACAGACACACACACACACATACACACACACACGCACGTACGCATGCATGCACGTACGCGCATGCGTGCACACACACAGAGGCATAATTTTTCTCTCAAACTTGTGTCTCTCGACTACAAGCTAAATTATTCAATTAATTATGTTATCTGGCATGTGAAACCTTGCTGAATGTAATATATAGTTGAAATAGCTATGTAGAAGTACCGAGACAATCAAATATAATTAAAACAAAGAAACAAATTCAATTATTTACTGCTAATGTGATTGAATATCTAATTTGTTGATTGATTTATTTTATCATTAGTTAAAAAACAAAAATCCAGCATAATGGATAATTAAAATGCTTTAAAAGATTTTGATCGAAATAAAATATAATTTGGTATTGAACTGAATTCTTCAATTCATTATCATTGAATATTATGTGAGGATATTGTTAAACCCTGATGTGTTTTCTCTTTACACTTTTGTTATTATATATTTTGAACAGGATTATATTTTTACTTCTGTTTTCATTCTTAGTGTTCAACCGAGGTATTCCTCCTTACACTAGAGTAATGATGCAATACAGTTTGTAGAAAATGACAGGCTTGATATTTTAATAAATCTGATTCATTACATCTCTAGTTTTGTTGTTTTTCGATATCTACTGTCAGATGGTTTGGAGGAGTTCTATACACTGTTTTTCATTTGCTAATTCATAGATGAATTAAATTATTTCCTGCTAATTTAACAGCATGTCTAATTTATTGAATGACCATAGTGTTTTGAAACCCATATAAACTAGAGAACATGGACATTTTGTTAAAGCCAATACAGCTGGAATTCAGTTTTGAGTTTTTCAGTGTAATAGTTTGAAAGGAGGTTTTCTAAATAGACAATTTCCAGAAGTGCATTGTTCTGAGAATAAGGAAATAGCAAAGTGTTTAGTGTATAATTTGGATGATAATGGATTGCATGGATGATTTCTTCATCTCATCGATTCCTAACATCACACTCAAAGTCTGAAATTAGAGGAGTTAGCAGAGATGATTTGAATGCAGAAAATATAGATTCAACCAAAAATAAAACACAGAATAAATTAATACAGTGTTTTCTTTTAGAATAAACACCGACTGGGAATATGTAATCTGTGCTTGCTCCTGGCAGGTTATTTTAGCAGTAACAAATAGCAAAACCAAAATTGTAGATACAAAATGATTTCAATTTCGGAGTTAAGAAATGTTGGCTAAAATACTGGGAAAGAATAGGGAACAAAAATAAACACAGTATGCTACAAGGAGTGGTGATAGCTTGTGTGTGTGTATGTGTGTGTGTATGTATGTGTGTGTGTGTGTATGTGTGTGTGTACACGTGCATGCATGTGCGTGTATGTATGCATGTGTACATGCAAGAGTGTGTGTGTGTGTGCGCTTGTGTGTGTGTGTGTGTGTGTGTGTGTGTGTGTGTGTGTGCATGCATACATACATGAGAGTGTATGTGTATATATGATGAACTTGTTGACTTGCAAGTGGGTCTTCAAATGGATATGTGCATAGAGCATGGATATATGTGCGATGGTATGATGTAATGATTCAGTTAATACCTACTTTCAATAAAGCCAAACTAGAAAGAATTTGAATTACAGATCTCAAGAGCAACCTGTTCTGCTATGACAGCATGTATAGAATACCTTATTCTGTTGATGAGAGTGTATATGTGATCTGCACTTCAGATTTGGAAATGAGCCATATTTTGCTGCTGTAACAAGTGCTCTGGATGAGTCACTACTGTCAATCACACTTGTTGTTATACCAATATACTAATGAGATTTTGTGAGCTATGAGAAGTAAATAGACACTTTGGAACTGAAACTTTAAAAAAATAAGACAAGTTGAAAATGAATTTGAGGTGAAGTTCATCCTGTGTCCATAAAAAAAGATGTGTTAGAAATATGCAACTATTTTCTTGTCATTTCAAAAATGTTTGCCAAATCAAAATAAGCAACACCATTGTTGCTGACTTCATTTAGAAATAATTAAGAAAATTTGACAACATTCACTGTAGTCTGTTACAAACACTGGCCTCAGACTTAGTGAAAGGAAATCAAAATTATGATTAATTCTGAAGACAGAGGAGGGATGAATCTTACAAGCGTTTAATATCAGATTTTATTCACCTTGGTTCTGAATGTAAATCATATCTTGGCTAAATTTTAACTTCTCATCATTTCACTACCAATAAAACTTTTAATCGTAATACAAGTGCATCTTTGCCATCAAAAAATGACAGGCGGTGCATTAGCATGGCTGCAGCACTGAGGTGAAACGATAAACAACAATAAACAACAACATAGGCACAGGTGTGGCTGTGTGGTAAGAAGCTTGTTTCCCAACCACATGGTTCCAGGTTTAGTCCCATTGCATGGCACCTTGGGCAGTTGTCTTCTACTATAGCCTTGGCCCAACCAAAGCTTTGTGAGTGGATTTGGTAGACGGAAACGGAATGAAGCTTGTCGTATATATGTGTGTGTGTGTGTGTGTGTGTGTATTTGTTTTTGTCCCCCCACCATCATTTGACAACCGATGTTGGTGTGTTAGTGTAACTTAGCCGTTTGGCAAATGAGACCGATAAAATAAGTACTAGGCTTACAAAGAATAAGTCACAAAGTCGAATTGTTCAGCTAGAGGTAGTGCTCCAGCCTGGCCACAGTCAAGAGACTGAAACAAGTAAAAGAATAAAACTATATCTAAAATATAGGAAATTGCATTTTGACACATGTCATTGTCCAGAAATCTTTTGTCACACATCTGTGACCTCTTCACTGACACTTTCCATCCTTATGTGTGCTCCTGCTCCTCTTAGTCCATTCTGTTCAGAATGGACCAAGCAGAGCAGGAGCACACATGAGGATGGAAAGTGCCACTGAAAAGGTCACAGATAGGAAATTATACTTATTGGAGTAAAGATCGAATGTTGCTGTAATTTAGTCCCCGGAGCCATCGTCTCCAGCTGGTTATACAACATGATCTGTGTCCTTATATTTTCAAACAAGCTGGAGACAATGTCTCCTGGAGCTAAATTACAGCAACATTCATCCTAAACCAGGACTACCATGTTATGTTGGTAAATAATCTTTATTTCAAAGTACTGTTGTTGAATATCTCTTGTTATGAGATTTAGAAATAGTACTTTTCTAATTTATAGACCAGTGACTAGTTGTCACTTTGAAAACTATATATTTCGAATAGGAATTCGGCAGTGCCACCTTTAGCTGAACAAAGTTTCTGTGTTCATGAAGGGAAATAACCTGGAAATTGCGATACACAGATATTGTTTTGAGCTGAGTGGGGGTGCTAGATTCCCTTGTTCAAAAATGTAAGGACATCTGTGTGGTATATCCAGCCGGAGACGATGCGTCCTGGGGCTAAATTACAGCAACATTTGTCCTAAACTAGGACTGCCATGTTATGTTGGCAAATAATCTTTACTCCAAAGTACTGTTGCTGAATATCTCACATTATCAGATTTACAAATAATAATTTTCTAATTATACTTATTGTTCAACACAGATATTTATATGTAAATGTAAATTGGACAATTTTTTCTAGTTTTAATTTTTACAATTTTATAATTGTTATAATTTTTTTTAATAATTTTATTTTCATTTCTATTAGATTCCACTTATCTGTCCAATATAGCGTTTTTTCGATTTGGCTGCAATTGGTTTCTCTACCTCCATCCCCAGGATGCTGAACATAAAGAAGACATTTAGTTAACAGTGCAGGAGATTACTCCCAAAAACCTTCACATGTTTTGCAAAGCTAAAGACAGATTTGAAATTTGCAAGGATACAACCGGAGCACATGCTGAAAATTTTCAATGAAGTTTTCTCATAAGGTTTATAAATCTATTTGTTTTGGTATCATAATTAAGTAATAAACATAAAATTCTGTCAGTTATTTTATATATATATATATATATATATATATATATATATAGGAAAATGAAAAATAATAATAAGGCAGAATGCTAAACTGAAAGCATATTTTAATATAAATTTCTAACAGGCTTTCATTGCATGGCAAATTTTCAAGAAGAGGGAGAATAAAAATGTTTTTTACAAAAAAGTAAAAAATGAAAAAAAAAAATATATCAAAAAAATAATATATAAAAAAATAAACATACCAATACATTATATTGTCTTTGAGCATTTAAAGTTCAATGGTAATCCATGTAGATAATAGTTGGAAAAATAAGGATGCATGAAAATTGAGAATTGTGTTAGGTTTAAAAACAGAGAAAAGGGGCTAAAAGTTTATGTGTTAAGCAGGAAGTGTGGTTTCAAAACAGGAAGTGTGTGTAAGGGGAGACAAATCTCTTTAGTTGGAGTTATGGACTCTTTGTCAACAGGAAGTTTATGTCAGTTCCTAGAGAAATAAGGTCACTGAGGGGTTTGTGTTTTAAGAAATGGTTGGAATTTCTCTATGAAATGATTCTCCTTGTTGGAAAGTCAAGGCAAGGAGATGGTAATACACACACACACACACACACACACACACACACACACACACAACAGGCTTCTTTCACCAGGACTGAACCTGAACCATGAGGTTGGGAGGCAAACTTATTATGACACCGCTACACCGGCACACATGTTAAAGTCTGTCATACCGGCCATGACAAAGGGAAATAGCCCTGAAACTCGAGTCGCCTTTATATATTTATATTTATATATTTATATATTTGATCCTATATACTGAACACTCAATATTTCATCTACATTCAATACTTTCTTTCATGGTGCCATCCATTTTATTTTATTTTATTTTATTTTATATTGTATATTGTATATTATATTATATATTGTATATTCCATATTCTATACCCCACATTAGTTCTGCAGGAATATAAATAAAACATAAAAAACAGACAGTGTTGGAACTTTTAAACAAAATAATATATTCCTCTATACACAATCATATAAAAAAACCACCTTTTTTGTATTTATTTTTACTCGCATATATATATATATATATATATATATATATATATATATCAGGGGCGTGTACTCTCAGGCATGCAATGTATGCGCTACATGTTTTGTGATTTTTTTATCCATATCATCAGAAAATTAGATAAAATAGTTACTTTTGTTTCAAAGAAAAGCCGTCCAGGTGTTTTCGAAATATTCTGCCTCCCCTTCCCCTCTCTCAGTGACTCGTACTTCTGCTTTGAGAAGACGCACGTGACAGCCCCCCCTCTCTCTCTATCTTTGTTAGTGTAGAATTGTTGCTAACCTCGTTCCACTTTCTGACCCGAACAAAGTCAATCCCATAATTCCCGAGTTAGCCAGCTTAATGGTGGAATATCCTAGCGGTAAGTCTGAATTTTTTTTTATCCAAAACATCTGTTTGCACTATTATATTTTTGGAGTGTTCTGAAAACAAAAATATTATCTATATCATGTTTCTTATTTCAGAAGTAGCTAATTAATCTTAAATTAATTGAACTAACGTTATTTTTTCGTTTTGTTGAAATTGACTTAAAATTTACTCAAATGCTTACACGTGTGTTGTTATATAAAAGTAGCCTTTTTCAAAATGAGTGTAATAAACGATATTTTGAGAAATAGTTTTTCGAAAAGAGACTCCGATGGAAAACAATCAATTATAAATGGCGGAGACCAACACCGAATTTACCTAATTTGCGAAACTACAACAAGAAATTCACGAGACAATTTCAGGTTGATTTGTATGAAAAGAAAAATGGTTAACTGGAAGTGCTACACTTAATAAATTATTCTGTTGGCCTTTTTTGCTTAGAAAACGATGTTTAGAATGATAAAGGCTATGATGATTTAAATAATTTACATATGGCTATGCTAAAGCACGAGCGTTCGCAAAGGCATATAAAATCTTTGATAAAATCAGAACTGTACTCGAAAACAAACTTGATAATTTTTCAATCTTTTATGATATGTTAGGGGAAAAATATGGAGTCGATGCAGGAATCGGAATTCAGAGATCCAAGAATATATCTATTGAGCCCCAATGACATTATAGAATGCTTTATAACAAAATTATCAGTACAATAGTTGACCAAATAAAAGCACGATATTCATCCTTAGAAGAGTTTAAATTCATGGAACTTTTAAATTTCAACAAAGTTGAAGAGTATTGCAAACAATTTCCTGTGGACTCTTTAGATTCTTTAAAAATGACTTATGGCAGATTTTTTGATGTAATACTATTACAAAGTGAGCTCAATGTAATGTATTCAAGGAAAGATTTTAAGGTGCGAAGTGTAAGTCATTTAATGAGTTACATTTACTGCAGTGACATTGTTGAAGCTATGCCAGAACTCTTCAATCTGTACAAGTTGATTTTGACAATTCAGTCTACCACTGCTTCTGTAGAGCAATCCTTTTCTGCATTAAGTAGAATCAAAACATACCAAAGAAATACGACAGGAGAAAGAAGACTGTCTGGATTAGCACTAATTCAATTGAAAAAGACTTATTACAACAATTGATGAAAAGAGAAGATTTTTATGAAAATATGATAGATATATTTGCCCAGAAAGATCTAAGAATTGAATTAATTTAGAAATTAGGTAAGTAACATTTTAGAACATTAAAAACAAACTTAATATATTAAAGGGCATATATTGCAGGTTTTGATGAAAAGAGAAGATTTTTATGAAAATATGATAGATATATTTGCCCAGAAAGATCTAAGAATTGAATTAATTTAGAAATTAGGTAAGTAACATTTTAGAACATTAAAAACAAACTTAATATATTAAAGGGCATATATTGCAGGTTTTGGTTACTGTTAGTTATAACGTAAGGTTCGACCGTCTTACATCAGTATTGTTTCGCAGGAGAAATGGTTCGACTTCTTCGTCACACCTAACCTACATAGGTTTTCATTTCTGTGCTGCTGGGTGTAGACTATTTACGGCCATATGTAATCTGAACCTTTCCCCCCTTATTTAAAAAAAATTTTTTTAATGGAATCCTAAAGGTTCAGATTACATATAGTCCGTCTCCGCCACTACATTGCGGAAGTTTATTCTCCCTAAACTACACCAGCACGGCTTCCCCGAACACACTTCTCGACAAAACTCATTTCTGAAATATAAAAAAAAAACAAAAAAAAAAAAACGCTCTATTTTCATATTACTGCAGGAAATTACTCTGAAAGAAATCTCTGCAGAAAGGTGAGTAGATTGATTACACATTTCTTGCTTTATGTTATCGCAGTTTTGTGAGATTTGGCTGTTATTTCTAGCATGTAAATAGCCTGCTGGGGCGGGGGGGGGGGGTGAACTTTTTCAAACAACTTTTTTTCAGAATCATAATCTCCGTATTTTTTTATGCATTTCTGAAAAAAAAAAAAAAAAAATTTCCGGAAAATATTTTAAAATGAGGAGGGGAGGTAATCGAAATTTTGAATTTGAGATTTTTGAAAATTGTTTTTCAGAATCGGAATCTCCATAGCCTAAAACGTGGGATTCCGTAAAAAAAAAAAAAATAAATAAGGGGGGAAAGGTTCAGATTACATATACTCCGTCTCCGCCGTAGTGACGTTTCGAAGAGAGAGAAAAATACAAACAATACACTTATTTCAGGCTCATCTTTACAGAGCCATTTTTTATTCTAGGTCATGCGGGGGTGATTGTATATTCAGAATCTCCCATATGTAAATCGTAGGAATACGAAAATTCCTTTACTGAAACATTGCCAGGTGGGGGAAGAGAAATTCATTGCATGCCCAACCCCGGAAGTCACCGCACGCCACTGATATATATATATATATATATATATATATATACGCACATACATATATCATCATCATCATTTAACGTCAACTTCCCATGCCAGTATGAGTTGGATGGTTTGATAGGAGGTCCTAGAGAACTGTACGAGGCTCCAATTGTGTGTTTTAGCATAGTTTCTATGGCTTGATGCAGTTCCTAATGCCAACCACTTTACAGAATCTACTGGGTGCTTTTTATGTGATTCCAGCGTGGGTGCTTTTTTATTTGTGGGTGTACAAGTACATGTTGTTCTTGGTGGTGGAGGGTTATTTTTTTAGTAACAAGACACACAGTGGTTGATTTCCAATTCATTTATTATCATATAACTAATCAATGGTTTGATAAGTCAAGTGTTTCGTCAACTGATTGGTTAGTCAAATAAGTGATCAGACAATAAGATTCATTAATTTGTTTATTAGTATCTAAATATCCGATAATAGTCAACAAAGTTAAAATACCAACGGAGTACATGATTCCTTTTACTGAAATGAAATGGCCAATACACAATTTTACATGAAAATCTTGCAAAACCATTACGAGAATAATGTCTCTCCTTTTCTATCTATTGGTTGTTTATCCAACTTTCCTTCTCTCTCTCTCTCTCTCACTATACACATAAATAAATATATATGTTTATTTAACTTTTGTGTGTGAATATGTGTGTGTGTATCCATATACATACATATATGTATATATATATATTTATATATGGTTTTATATATATATATATATATATATATATATATATATATATATATATATATGAAGAGAGAGCGAGAGAGATACCAGTAGATAGCTAGCTAGACAGACAAATAGATAAATAGATAAAATAACCAATATTTCAATAAAAGTAGAGTTATCTCATTTAGAGTGAGTTATACCAATAGATCTAAATACACAATGGTATCAATTTAAGTATGATAGGTTGATATAATTAGTTATTTCTTTATCTCTAATATAAACACTGATTAGAATGAAAGATTATCATTTATTTTTGTTCTTTTCATTCTTACTTTTCATAAAGTTTATGAACTGAGCTTTGCATTAAAATATATGGCTTCTAATTAAGGTATAGGTCCACCTGTATTGAGGGGGAAGGTGTTGATTATACTGGACTAATACTTTATTTTCTTGACCCTAGAGGGATGAAAGACAAAGTTGATCTCAGCAGTATATGAAATTAGAACGTAAACAGCCAAAATAATTACTGCAAGACATTTTATCTGATGGTCTAATGATTTTTCAAATCTACTATCCCAATAATAATAATACATTCTACTACAAACACAAGGCCTGAAATTTGGAGGGAGGGGGCTTGTCAGTTAGATCAATCCTAGTGTTTGTCTGCTACTTATTTTATCTACCTCTAAAGAATGAAAGGCAAAGTCAACCTCAATGGTATCTGAACTGAGACTGTAAAGCCAGAAAAAAATGCCGCTAAGCATGTTGTCCTGCATGCTGATAATTTTGCCAGCTCACCACCTTAATAGTAATCCTTTCAGATATAAACAAAAGGTCTGAAATTTTGGGGAAGAAGGGGTAGTTGGTTACATCAATGCCAATACTCAGCTGGTACTTATTTTATTGACCCCGAAAGGATGAAAAGCAAAAGCAGAATTTGAACTCAGAAAGTAAAGCCAACGGAAATACCACTTCAACACCATGATAGTAATAATAATAATAATACTCTTTTACTTGTTTCAGTCTTTTGTCTGTGGCCATGCTCCAGCACCGCCTTTAGTTGAGCAGATTGACCCCAGGACTTATTCTTTGGAAGCCTAGTACTTATTCTATCGGTCTCTTTTGCTGAACAGCTAAGTTACAGGGACATAAACACATCAGCATCGGTTGTCAAGCAATGTCGGGGGGACACATACACACATATATAAATATATATATATACATATATACGATAGGGTTCTTTCAGTTTCTGTCTACCAAATCCACTCACAAGGCTTTGGTCGGCCCGAGGCTATAGTAGAAGACACTTGCCCAAGATGCCACGCAGTGGGACTGAACCCGGAACCATGTGGTTGGTAAGCAAGCTACTTACCACACAGCCACTCCTATGCCTATGATAATAATAATCATAATAATAATAATAATAATAATTATAATTTCCAATTTAAGCACAAGGAGCAGGGTTAATCAATTTCATCAACCTCAGTACCTAACTGAAATTTTATGTCAGGGAAAGCACTCAAAATTGTATTGGTTCCAAAAAGTCTTTCTAGCTTGGATTCAATCTAATTTGTTTGTATTTCTTTAAAATTTCCCTGAGGTGTACTTCTTCCGCCTTCTTTTCTTCCAATCCATTATCTTCCCCTGTACCAATTACAGCATTACTGAAGTGAAATTATTGAATTTATTTAGGTTTGAAAGTAGCAATTTTTACTTCAGTCATGTAAACAGAAAAATATCTTCTTTGTTAATTATTATTTTTCTATAAATATTTCTTTACCCATTCCACTTAGTTTCAAATCTATTGAGATTTTTGAGGTCTTGTATAGAATAATGTATTTTTATAAATATTCAAGGGATGAAAGTTCAATTCTCTGGAGGAATACTAAAATTGCATTTTATTAACATGTATTTCGGAGTAGAGTCTTGTTTTAACCTTGATTTCTTAATTTGTTTTCCATTTTTTGTTTTACTTTTCAAAGATTTTAAGTTTTTTCTTTTATCATTTTGATTTTTTCAAAGTTGGGGTTGTTTGTAATTGAGGGAAATTTAAATATCTAGTAAATTACTATTTTATTTCATTGAGCAAATGTTTTATAAGTACCATTTCACATGTTAGACATTCAGTAATATTGTAGAAAATGTACATCATTCAAAATTCACTTGGCTCATCGGAGTAAAAGAAACCTGCTTAAGGGAAGAACAGTGATTTCAATAACTGAATTTAAATTCATATTTATGCCAGAAGCTATGGATATTTGTAAACTACATTCTTTGACGTTTACAGTAAAATATCATATATTATAAAATTGGAACTTCTGTATAATGCGATACGTGTATATATGCCTGTGTGTGTACATATGAATTTATTTATGAGTGTGTATATGTATTTATGTATGCACATGCATATGTGTTCAGAAATTGAAAGGCAGGAAGAGTGAAAGGTCAGCAGCAGTTGGGAAAGGAGAGAAATATAGCAAAAGAAAGTAAAGAGGACAGCTAGACATATGCTGCTAAAAGAAGAAATACAAAGAATGGAAAGACACTGTAAGTGAGAGAGGAAGAGAGAGAGAGAGAGAGAGAGGAGAGAGAGAGAGAGAGAGAGAGAGAGAGAGAGAGAGAGAGAGAAGCATAATGTAATGTAAGATAGTATATTGCATCAGGTGAGCTGAGGGAAAGAGCAGATGATAAATCATATGACCAAGAAACTCTGCAAGAAATCCTAATATTATTTTGTCACTAAGAATGGTAAGCTGGCAGAATTGCCAGCATGCTGGATAAAAATGTGCTGCAGTATTTATTCCAGGTCTTTACGTTCCAAGTTCAAATTCCACTGAACTGAACTTTTCTTTTCCTTCTTACAGGGTTAGTAAAATAAGTTACCAATTTAGTACTGAAATCAATGTAATTGACCAATCCTTCCTCTTAAAATCGTCAGTTTTGTACCAAAATTTAAGACAAAAATTATCATATCTTACTTTTAGTTTTATACTAAGCAAGCTTTCTAAGGAGTAACTTTTGGTTTTTATGTCAATGCTGCAATATGCTACAGATATTAAAGCTTTAAATTGATTTTTAAAAAAAAGCACCGTGAAAGAAACAAAATATACAATCATGGCCAAAAGTTTGAAACATAGGTCAGAAAAATCCTAATTTTTATATTAAAGTTATACTTAATTTGCAATATATTATTACTTGACAAAAATTTTGGAAGCATAGGTCTGAAAATTTTTTAGGCAAGTATATCTCTATGTTGTATGTATTTGAATCGAATTGTACTTGAGCATAATAAGTTTAATTCTTTTTAATGTTCTAAACTTTTGGCCACAACAGTATAGCCTCAAATGAATTTGTTGCTGGCTTCCATTGAAGGTGTAGCTTGATCAAGCAGATCATGACCATTCTGTCTTTTTAAAGACAACTACCTAATATATATATATTCTTATTTATGATGATATAGAATAATCTGAAGGAGATTTAGCTGCTATTTATACTATGTATTATGAACAAGGCAGATCCTTTGTTGGCTGGAAGTTAAACTTCCCTGTAATCCTTTTGGGGTTGATAGAGTATTTGGGGTCAATTCTACTCTCTCTTCCACTTTCTATCATTGATTTACCAGTTGTTTAAAACTCCAGCGTTGTCACAAAGTGTCATGCTGATTCAATCTCAGAATTATATGAAGA
The DNA here is from genome assembly GCF_046866305.1 of Octopus bimaculoides. Lineage (NCBI taxonomy): Eukaryota > Metazoa > Mollusca > Cephalopoda > Octopoda > Octopodidae > Octopus > Octopus bimaculoides. The sequence continues at coordinate 72,683,125 of NC_142935.1, forward strand.
ACGTTTGCAGAATACTCCACCACTTAAATGATTATTACACAAGAAGTAATTCAATTGGGGATCATCTGAATGCTTATCATTAAGAATGATAGAGAAAATAGAATACTGCAGTGACATTGTAATCTTAGGCACAATAAATTTTGAGGAGCTGATTGAACTCCAAAGTCATTGGGAGAAGAATTATCTTTCTCAAAGATCTTTGATAAATCAAAGGACAACTTGATTGATAAAATTACTTTACCAAACTTCAGATACAATTAACTTCTTAACTCTCATTATAAGCACAGTGAGTACTCATCAAATAATCCTGTCACATACATACACAAGCAAACACACACACACACACAACTTGCACAAAAGTGCAAACGCTAGCAAAAATGTCATTCACACCCACATAAGAGCATGTGCATACACACAAACAAATATATAGTACATAAACTTATTTATAGACATATACGTTTGCATTCAGTAATATATGCATACACATACACATATTAACACAAGCACATGTGTGCACACACACACACACACACACATGCATGTATACATATGCATGAACCCTGCATCTATACACATTCATCCACCTAAATGCACATACTCACACAAACAAGCCTATACAAATATATATATGAAATTTGGAAAATATCCAGCACAAATTGGGAGATATGGAGAAATTAGAAGAAAATGTATTTTTGCTTTTATATTGCTGTAAATACCTTATTAAATCATTCAAAATCCATAATTACAAAAATATGCCAAAGTACATAATTTCATACTGGTTTCACTTCTTGCAGTGTGTGTATGTGGATGGTTTGCTGCTAGCTTTCATTTAATATATGCGTCTACTAGAAGTAACCTCCTTATAGACACACTACGTAACAAGGGGGCAGGGGTAATATTGTGTACTGTACTATAGCCTTGGGCCTACCAAAGTGTATTGAGTAGATATGGTAGACTAAAACTGAAAAATAAAACCCACTTATATACA
>NC_142935.1:72689112-72706612 GCF_046866305.1 Octopus bimaculoides
TTCAAATAATAATTTGCAGAGATATACTAAATTAGATGAATATTTACATTCATGTGTACTGAGGAATTACTGACAGCGACAAGTATTGATGCATTTATCATATGTTGACAATTACCAATTAGGGGTTTATTACATTAGCAGTGATTAAAAACAATGAAAAAGCAAAACATTACCATATTTAATTAATTATAAAAGTCATATGTTTTCTATACATATCATTACCAACCTAATTTATTTTTATAAATCTATATTTCTGAGATGAATTTATATCATGTATGCTGTTTATATTAGTCAGACTGGTGTTATCACCTTGATAGTTGTTTTCTTTATGTTTCAGCTGTTACACACTCCAGCCTTCTTCAGATGTCTTGTGTTGAACTCGGTTGTTGTATCAGTATTTCAAACTTAACCCTTTATTTGATCTATAGGGATACACTGTTCTTATTCTGCTCTCAGCCTTTTGTGGCATTTTTTTGCTTTGGTTGATTTTTTTGTGAATTACCCTTATTCCTTGTCTGGGATTGAACTAAGAAACCTCTAAATGACTGCGTTACATTAGCCAACATTTTTATCTACTGCACTATGCCCATAGGCAGTGACAAGGTGAATATTTTAAGATTTGCAAATCTAATACCTATGTAATCCATTGTGACAGTCTGTCCTCTTCTTTCTTAATTATTGGTTCCCAGAATTAGATTCATCTCTGCACTTGGCCTACTTAGGAGGTTGTTATGTCCCAGCATATGCGCTGCTTCTTTAAGTTCTTTAATTTTCCAATGATACTCTCTATCTAATATTTTGACCTCATCCCACAGTGGTTGGTTGTCTCCATTTTATAAGTCTTAAAAATTCACTTTGTCTCCAGAGAGTACAGCAGTTGAAACATAGTGAAAGAACCACTCAAGATGATGATACCAGTGAACAATATTTATTCTTATATTTTCTTGCTTTTTTTGCCTTATCCAAGCCATACAATTTCTTGCACACCCTGATATCATATCTGTAAAATTGCATGGCATTCATCTGAGAGCTCAAATTTTCATTTAGTTATAAGAACAAAATCATGGATGTTGGTGGAGTGGGGGTATCACCAAACTGAAAATGTTAGATAAAAAAAACCCAGAAGTTAAAGGGCTTGAGTTTCTGAATTCCTAAAAGATTAATGAACTTTATCCCAAATCCTCAAGGCACTGTTCTGGGTCTTCTTACCTTTGCCATAATATTGTTAGATATACACAAATCTAAAGACACTGCTGACTGATATAGCAATGATACTGCTTCAAACTGCAATGTACACATTGAATTTTTTTTTTAAATGTCAATATACATACAAACATAATGTGTAGACATACACACTCACACATATAATTCTGACTGTGAAAAAGATGAAACATGCTTTAAAAGTCCAATAAATAGATTTTTTAGAAGGAAAATCACACCCTTTTTAATGAATTTCTGTAATCACAATTTTCTTCACAGCTGTACTGTAATTTCACCACATTTCAAATGTTTTTGTATTTTCTGTTGCCTAGATAATCGTTTCAGAAAGTATTTCCTAGAAATTATTTACATTTATATTGTATTCATAAGATTTATGCTACAGGAAAACATTTATACATTGCTGAGTTGGTGGGATACTGGGCAACGAACAAAGTGGTCATTGATTATTATGTGGAGTTGTAACAAAGTAATCAAAGTCTTAATAGATGAGCTTGGTAGGTCAGCATGAAGCAATTACTGTTGTAAGCAGTTGTATAACTGACAAATATGTCACTAGATTCAAGTGTTGATTTGAAATCCACAGGTGATCTTGGAAAAGTAATAAATAAGATGACATATGAATCTATTCTATCTTGATTTACTAAACAAAAACTCACATCTCCAAATTAATTCCAGCATGATAATTGAACTAAGCATCACAACTACATTTCTATAGAATGCAAGAAGGGAAAACACTTACTTTTCAACATTTGTGTATGTGTGCACCAACATATATTTCCCACAGGCATACTTATGGTGTGGGTGCTGTAGGTGGTTTATTGGCAGAGTAATATTTTACTGGTTCTAGTCATTGGACTGCAGTCATACAGGGAAACTCTCTTGACGGATTTTAATCATAGAAAACTCCAGTACATTTTCTTTAAATTGGGTATTTATTGTATCTGTCTCTTTTGCCAACCCTCTATGCTTAAGGGAATATAAGCAAACCAACACTAGTTATCATGTGGTGTGGGAAACAAACACAGACATAAAGACACACACTGACAGCCAAAGAAAAAGTGATATTGTAGGGAAACAGTGAGATAGACAGAGCCATAAAAAAAGAAATGATAGGTTTGGAAGGACTGGAAGATTGGGGGTAGTAGATAGCTATACCAAGTAGCTAGAAGGAAAGATGCAGGTGGTACACTAGAAAAAAATCAAGACATTGTGAGCAAAATGTGTGAAATGATGGCTAATGACACACTTGTAATTACTGATTCTAGAAAAAAAGAAGCATGGAGGTGTTATAGTGAAAGGCTGTCATATGTAGAAACTGTTTCTCAGTGATAATTTCTGATCGACTAGGGACTTTCCTTTCTGCATATCCTTAATTGGTTTATCTAGCAAACTGCTGTCTACTTTAATGTCTGGTCCTTCTGTTGTGGCTACATTGAGAAAACTCTTTTTCTCCCATCAAGCAGTGTAGAAAACAACCTACAATTACCCATATATTCAATCATATTGTACAAGAAAAAGTCACACCTAATGACTGGTGCAATAGTATCATGATTTACTGGAAGAGTAAAAGTGTCTTAGAAAATGGTAATTACAGAGCTAGCATATTTTCAAATCAGATCATGACAGTGCTGGAAGGTGTTATAGTTTTATTGATGAGAGTGGGAGGGAGGGGGAGGGATAGAGGGAGGAGAGAGAGTTCAGTTTTTGTACCTGAAAAGGTACTTCTGATGTCATCTTGCTGTTAAGACAATTTCAGAAGTATTTTGTTAAGGAGTAAGCTGCTGTCCCTAGCATTCATCTGTCTGGAGAAAACCTTCAATGAGATACTTTATTCTGTATCAAGTGGTCTCTGAAGAAGCTAGAAATAAAGGAATAGCTTGTGAAAGCCTTACAATCCATTTTTGGTTGTCAGGTCTGTTAAGTATATCACCGACATGCCAGTAGTGCTTATTTTTCATATTGAAGTTTACTATGGGACATCCCCAAAGATTTTAGTCATCACAATATTGGTAAATGATATTTCTCAAATCAAAAAGTAAAAAGTAAGATACAAACAGTTGTCATAATTATCTCACCATGGACATTGAAAGTGGGACCAACTGGACACTGCCATTTCAACTATTATTGTAGTAACATCAGTAATTGATTATCCTACATCTTACTCTCACTATGAAACTATTTATACCTACTGATGTTATAGTTATAATTAAATCAGATAGATTGATTTGTATATCTAACACTGCTACATAAATTAATGATGTGCCAGGAGTATTATTTTTCATACTAAAGTTAACAATGGAACTGCCTTAAATATTTTAACCATTGCTGTGTTTGTAGATTATATAAATTAATTACATATTTAAGATATATGTAAACATTTCTGTCTATCTTATATATCTAACCAATTTATTTAACCTACAAACACAGAGAAGAGTGAAATCTTTGGGCATATCAAATGAACACTTTAGTATAGAAGCTATGTATGAAGTTGCTGTTAGGAAGGTAAAGGTGTATAGAAGTAAATTTAGTGTGCAGGTAGTGGTCAACCAAGGCTCAGTTTTCAGTCATCTTCTTTTTACAATAGTCTTATAGTCCATAATAGAAGAGTTCAAAGCTGGTTTTCTGTATGACCTCCTGATGACCTCATTCTTATAGCTTAATCTGTTGTAGGATTACAGAAATTTTATGTGGAAGCAAAACCTGAATCAAAGAGCCTCAAACTTAACTTGCTAAAAACTAAAGTATTTTCAGAAAATATTCAGTGTCCTGCTTCCATCGGAGATAAGGACTTGTTCAATATATAGAAAAGAAGTAGACTTGAATTCCATTCAGTGTAGCCTCTGCAAACTAAGGACATGCAATAAGTGCAGTGGAAAAATAGGCATATTTATTGATAAAGTAGACTTTGTATGTGTAGGAACAATAAAACAATAAGCATTATAAACAAACAAGAACTGATTTTATTCTCAAATACCCAGAAGTAGTTGATAGCTTCTCCACCCCAATTGACCAAATCAATGGTGGGGAGAATGTTCTGAATATGTAATAGCCAGAATATGAAGAAGCCAGAGAAAGCTCAAAGAGCTATTACCTCTGTTGATAATAAAAGGATTCTCTCTCAAAGCAAATCTCAGAGTATATGTTGATTATATATGGATTGCAATGCTAAATGGTTGTACGATGTGGAACCTGAATGCAGAGGACCTGCAACAACTAAAACAGAAAGAAGCAAGCATGCTTTGCTGGATATGCAATATATGTGTTTATGTATAAGAACAAATGTGTTAAGAAATGTGGGTGTAAGAGGAACAGTGTGCAAGAGAGTAGGCGGCACTGGAATTGTCATGTTATTCATATGGATGAAGGCAGCTGTATAAAGAAGTGCTGATCACTGGAACTTGTGAAAAAGGTAATTCATATAAAGATGGGATGAAGAGGCAAAGACTGATATAAAGTTATTAATCCTGAAGCTGGAAATAATGAAGTACCAGGGTAACTGGAGATATGCCTTGCTTGAGAAAACACTGGCCTAAACAAACTTGGTGAAACTAATGTTAAAATGGTGGTAGTGATGGAGATTGGGAATATAATGTGTAAGCACACAAATGTGTCTAGCCTAATATGTCCCTGTCAAATCTATACCTGTTGTGTTCTCCTTCCTCTGCTAAATCATCTTTCTCTTCTACTAATCATGTTCCTCTTCTATTTACTGTACTCTCCACCTACTGTAGTTTATGAAAGCAGAAGACTTAACTAAATCAATCATCCCACTTTCTGTCCTGCCAGTCATCACTCCCTCTTCATAAACCAGTTCTCAGTCTTTCATCCTTTAGTTTTACCAGCCTTAACTTAACACTGACTATCTTCATCTATCTACATATGACAACTGCCACCTCTATTTCAATTCATTACTCACTTCTCTTAATACTTGATACCTTTACCCACCCACCTTGACCATTTTGTTATGACACCCTCTCCTATTCACCTATTTGGGCCTTCTACATTGAAGGTAATTTCTGGGTTCTTAGTGCTAACATCTTTTTCGCTTTTTTCTTTTTTCTTTCTTTCTTTCTTTATTCAACTGTTCACTTTTCTCTAATTCAATTACACTACCCTATGACATAGTTATTTCCCTTTCCCTTCAATTTTTCTCTTGCCTAATAATCCACTAGCACCCTCTCACAGCAATAAACCCCTTCTCCTTTCATACTTGATCTTCTCGACCTATTTTCCTTCCATGTTACAAATTACAGGCTGGTCTCACTAGTACTGATACCATGAAAAAAGCAACCAGTTAATTATGTAAAGCGGTTGTCTTTAGGCATGGCATCCAACCACAGAAACCATGCCAAAACTGAAATGTTGGACTAAGACAGCATCTACTAACCTGTTGGAATCTTTTAAACCATTTAACTAATGTTAGCATGTAAAGTGGATAGAAAACGATGTTGAAGAGGAGATGGATGCATATTCTTTTCTGCTCAAGGCACAAGGCCCCAAATTTTGGAGATGGGGGCCAGTCGATTAAATCGACTCCAGTATGCAACTGGTACTTAATTTATTGATCCTGAAAGGATGAAAGGCAAAGTCAACCACAACAGAATTTGAACTCAGAACATAAAGGCAGATGAAGTACCACCAAGCATTTCGTCCAGCATGTATATATATTATATCAAAGTTGGAGAGAAGTACTGTTTATTGAAACTTTCCGTAACCCCAGACTGGCTGCTGATACTGGGTCCCATCAAAGTTCACAATGTACATTATGCTACCAACACTCCATCCACACATAGTTATTTTCTCAGATTCAACCAAGCAGGTGAGAAGAACACATGGAGGAAGCTCAATAGTCCAAAAGCCAAGGCTGGGAAGGATGATGCAAGACAGATGAAGTAGGTTACCAGGGTTTTAATAAATGTTTACCCTGCAAAGCTATGTCTGGGATGGAGTTACTAGTACAGTACAGAGGAGAACCAATCATTCCATCACCAAAGCTGCAGAGACAGCCACTTTTTGGATTTGAATAAAGAAGGAAGATCAGTGGTTTATTAACTATGGGATGCAAGCTAGAATTTGATCAAACTCAGTTGGATCAACTGGGCGATGAAGTGATTTTAAAAAATTCCAAAAGCCCTTCAGACTCCAGAAACATGAATGATGATGCAGCTCTGAGTATAATGACATGTCTTGAAAACTCTCTGTCTGTCTGTCTATCTGTCTATCTATCTATCTATCTATCTATCTATCTATCTATCTATCTATCTATCTATCTATCTATCTATCTATCTATCTACACATATGTGTGTGTGTGTGTGTGTGTGCATGTGTGTATATGTATATATGTAAATAAATCCATTTACACACATGTACATACATTTATATATTTTTTTATGTTTGTTTTTATGTTATAATAAATCAATTTTAAGATAAGCATATGGATAAAATCACTAGAATAAGGATAAGATGGAAAAGATTCAGGGAGATTTTTATCTTTGTTGGTAAACAAAGATCTCACTTTCCGAGTGAAAGGAAGATTGTATGATGCATGTATATGAGCAGCAATGAAATATGGTTGTGAGACAGCCCTAAATGTAGAGGGCATGCAAATGCGAGAGAAGAATGAAGCGAGTATGCTCTAGTGGATGTGCAATATCAGTGTACATGTACAATAGGGTGCTAGTGTATTGAGAGAAAATTTGGGCGTAAGAGGAATTAGATGCAGTGTGCAAGAGTGAAGCCTGCAATAGTTTGGTTATGTAATGTATATGGATGTAGACAGTAATGTACAGAGGTGCTGATCACATAAAGTGGGTGGAAATCATGGAAATGGGAAACCCAGAAAGACATGGGGCAAAGTATTGAAGGCTGATCTCAAGACACTGAGCAAAGACACAAAGGAGTTCACAAAGGACCAAGATATTTGATACCTTGCTATATTTGACGAGACCTGTCTGCCACAGTAGAATTGATACTAGTGCTGGTGCTACATAAAAAAGCACTGGTGCTGGTGCCACATCAAATGTATTGGTGCTGGTGTGCATAAAATGCACTCTATGGAGTGGTTAGTGTTAGGAAGGGCATCCAGCCATAGAAACCATGCCAGAACAGACAGTGGATCCTGGTGTAGCTCCTGACCTTACCAGCTCCGATCAAACTATCCAACCCATACCAGCATGGAAAACAGACGTAAAATGATGATGATGATGATGATGACGATGATACACACATAAACACCTTCATACAAATATACACGTCTATTCCTTTATATATACATACAAACACACACACATATATATACTTATACATACATACACATCTTTATAAATATTTATATATATATATACACACACACATGTATATATATATATATATATATATAATACATAAACACACATGTATGTATGTGTACTGTTTCTCCAATTATGTTGCTAACGTAATATTTTATATGATGAAATCTGTTATTTAATATCTCCATCTTAATGGAGATCTAAGAAGATTTTTTTTTAAAAAAACATAATAATGAGGAGCTGTGTAACTATGAATCATTCTAAAATCACTGGGAAGATTTTTGTACAAATGGTAGAATTTCTCTTTATATTTAGCAAGTAACTATGCTTAATGGGATTACACAGCAGTCCATAATTTCATATTTTGTTGCATATATGCTTTGTTATTTCTGATTTGCATGCATTTCTTCAATAAAAATATGTTTCCTAGTGCTTTTATTCTGTTGTTAAGAGGTTTTATATGCAGTTCAAAATTTAGGAAATTACTGTGTAAATTACGTCTGATGAGATATTTGCAACTTGCTCAGATGCAGAATTTACATTTAAAAAAAAATTCTGTATCTTCTTAGGAAGAATGTGGGTTTATGTATGATGATTCACTTTTGTGAATAAATAGGGAAGATAGGTATAGATACTCAGGTAGATGAAAATTTCCTGGTTATATATTCTCCCAGTGTATAAGTCCCTTTGTGTGGCCCCTTGGGAAAGTGTCTTCTGCTATAAGCCCAGACCAAGCGAAGACATATGAGTAGACAGAAACTGAAAGAAGCCTGTCATATATATATATATATAGAGATATATATAGATATAGATATATAAATATATATATATATATTCATATATATATAAATATATGTATAAGAAGGGATGACCACTAAGCGGATATCTATTATGCTAGAAATAGATCACCTATGATCTGACTACAAGGAAAAGATTGTTCTCAAGAAAAATTCAGCAAACATTTTCATTTGTCTTGCCCGCTTACATTCTGGTGTTGGCTGAATTTTTCTTGAGAACAATCTTTTCCTTGTGGTCAGATTGTAGGTGATCTATTTCTAGCATAATGGATATCCACTTAGTGGTCATCTCTTCTTGTACATATGTGATATAATTTTTCTGAATTTTTGGATTTTTCTATATTCTAGGCCACTGGATTTAAATTGATATTAATCTAATTAATATTCAATTTATCACCCTCATTATTTAAATTTTATATATGAATATAGATAACATACTTGATGACTGCTATGAAGCAGGAAAGTATACTAGCCCCTATATATATTTAATACTCAATATTTCATATATTCAATAAGACATTCAATACTTCATTTCATTTTACTATTTATATTATATATTCCATATTCTATATCCCACATTAATTTTACAAGAATATAAATAAATCATAAAAAACAGACAGAGTTGGAACTCTTAAATAATACCATACAACCCCCTTTTTTATCTTCTTATTTATATATATATATATATATATATATATATATATATATATATATAACAATTGCAGCGTGGAAGGTGTTTATAAGCCATTTAAAATAACACACAAAAGCCGTTAGATTCACTTCAACGTTTAAATTTAATTTGTGTGTTATTTTAAATGGCTTATAAACACCTTCCACGCTGCAATTGTTTTCGTTCCAACACACGATCTCAGATCAGGTCACTTGCTATGCAAGTACATCTCTCTCTCTATATATATATATTCTTTTATTCCTTTACTTGTTTCATTTGATTGCAGCCATGCTGGAGCACCAACTTTGAAATACATAGGTATATATGTATGCATGTGTGTGTGTCTCCGTATCTGTGTTTGTCCCCCACCACCTCTTAACAACCAGAGTTGGAGTGTTTACATTCCTGTAACTTAGCAGTTTGGCAGAATAGTGCAGTAGAATAAGTACCAGATTTCAAGATAAATAAATAAATACTGGAATCAATTTATTTGACTAAAAAGTTTTCAACATGGTGCCCCAGCATGGTCGCTGTCTAATAACTGAAACAAGTAACAAATAAAAGGTAAAAGATAGATGTTTTATGATTTATTGTTTGTCATTCTTCTTGTGAGAAGACTATCTATTAATAGCAATGTAACTCTACTGATATAGCCAAAATGAGAAGGACAGTAGTATCACACACACTCGAAAATACATACATATATATTTTGCTTGTGTTGACTAGACTGATGGATACATTAAATAACTCATTAATTATATAGGATCTGTGAATGGAGTTTATGACATTTATAATGATATTACCAAGGAAACCAGAAAAGAAAATCAAAAGCAGGAGCTTGAAGCAGCCATTTTCACATGTGGGCGATCTTTTGATACCAGTGCTAGATATCGGCCTTTTCCGTAACAAGTGTCTTCGGCGATCTTTACCAAAGATCGGCCTTTTCCGTATTAGGGTCAGGGTTAGGGTTTTAGGGTTAGTGTTTAGGGTTAGGGTTATGGTTACGGCTAGGGATGGAATTCCCTAGCCCAAACCCTAAAACCCAACCTCTAACCCTAAAAGCTTAACCGTAACCTTAACTCTAAAACCCTAACTGTAACCCTAACCCTAAAACCCTAACCCTAAAAACTTAAACCCTAGCCCTAAACCCTTCATAAGAAATCACGCTCTCTGTATCTCTTTCGCTTTTACGACGTCGTTTCCTTCTTTCCCTCCAACACTTTTTACGGAAAAAGGCCGATCTTTGGTAAGGATCGCCGAAGACACTTTTTACGGAAAATGCCGTACTGGTATCGAAAGATCGCCGACACGCATGTCATTCACAAAGGTTTTCAGACAGAAGAAGATAAGGATAAGCATTTACTTCAAACTTTCATTTCATATTTAAAAATATATTCGGACTGTGGATAGTTGAAAAGAAAACTAGGCTTGGTTTATAAGCTGATGATTGGAAACTCTGGATACTGGAAACTGGAACTCTTCAGTTATAATGTATTAAAGAATACTTTACATTTGTAGTGTGGTGTATCCAGTAATTTATCACCTCTGAGGAATCAACAGAGAATTATATATATATATATGTAATATATATAGGCATAGCTGTGTGTAAGAAGCTTGCTTCTCAACCACATGGTTCTGGGTTCAGCTCCACTGCAAAGCACCTTGGGCAAATGTCTTTTACTATACCCTGAGTTCAGACAAAACCTTGTGAGTGGATTTGGTAGACAGAAACTGAAAGATGCCCATCGCATTTATGCGTGTGTGCATCTGTGTTTGTCCGCCCACCATCAGTTGACAACCAATGTTGGTGTGTTTACATCCCTGTAGCTTAGCAGTTTGGCAAAAGAGACCAATAGAATAAGTACTAGGCTTACAAAGAATAAGTTCTGGGGTCAATTTCTTTGGCTAAACCCTTTAAAGCAGTGCTCCAGCATGACTGCAGTCAAATGACTGAAGCAAGTAAAAGAATATATATATATATATATATATATATATATAAATACGCACCCCCCCCCCACACACACAGATACACACATACACACTCATACATACATATAGGAAAGTGACAGAGAGAGAATTTGATGCTTACTTATTTTTATAAGTTTTGATGTCTAACTAAAAATACTTTTAATATTTCTTGACACTAAGACTGTGAGATGACAGGATCTTTAGCATAATGAACAAAATTATTAGTGGTATTTCATTCATCTCTATGTTCAAAGTTCAAATTCCAACAAAATCAGTTTTGCCTTTCATCTTTCCAGGGTTGATAAAATAAGGGTCACTTCAACACTAGAGTTAATGTAGTTGACTTATCCACTTTCCCAAGTTTGTTGGTTTGCATCAAAATTTTTAAAGGAATATCTATGGATATTAAGGCAGTGATCAGACAGGATTGTCAGCATGCGAGCCAAAATGCTTAGTGGCCATTCTTGTTCTCAAATCATAGACAAAAGATGTAGCCCTGTTTAACACTACCAACTTGGTCTTTAGGGATCTTCAGGTATGTCTACTCAGTGACAATCATTCAGGACAGGTCTCCAGTCTGTAGGCAACGTTCACCCTTTCTCCTATCAGTCACGAAGGACCCCTGAAAAGAGTCATGGATGCTGTTCATCCTTCTAGACTGAAATATTACAAAAATGAAATTTCACAAGACACCCAAATATTCATTCACACAGTAGTTGTACAGGTAAAAACCAAACAGCTTGGAACATATCATTTAGTCTCAGCATAAAACTCAGGTGACTAATGTTAAGACTGGAACTCAGATTAAATCTGAGTAATTAGTTTGAGAATAACTGAATTATTTTAAAGAAAAAAAAAATCTATGGTCCTATTGAACATAAGCCAGAAAGTAGAATTCTTTATTTGTTTTTCATATTGTCTCCTTTGGGTTTAATGCGTTAAATAGGAATTTTCTAATTAGATTCTCCTCTACCAACAGATGTAGTGAGCAACAATATGGCTGTTCATATCAGTCTTTCTCAATCTTCTGTGAGCTTTTTGCTTATTTTCCTTGTATTTTTCTTTGTTTGTTTCTGAAGTAATCAAATTTTGGTTTAGAGTGTGTTTGCAATGTATAACAAATTTTCCTTTTTCTCAGAAAATAATATCTATTGCTATCTCATTACATTTTCTGTCTTATAAAACTGAGATTAGTTACATATATTATCTAAAGTCCACACTAGTCAAGGAAACTAGCCACCCTATGGCAGGTAATAGGTGTGTGTGATAAGTTTTACCTGTAAAAGGTAACTTAAACAACACCAGCCTAATGAATGATACAGATGTTAGCCTATACGCATACAACACATTCTGCACAGAATTTATCAAATTTCACACATGCAGTCTTTGTCAACCTGGTCCAAGATGCCATCCTGTGGGATTGAACCCAACATATCTTTGCAAAGAAACTTAATTATAGAACTCTATATGGGGCTGATTACAATACAGTAGTGTTGTGAAAACTTTTAGTGCTTTAGAGGTGGGGAGATACATTTGATGCACCATACTCTCAATAGAATGTAAGATAAGCTAAGGGAAATTTTGCACCCCTTCTTACCTACACCTAAGGGCAAGTGATCACTCACACCCCTCTTGTTATAGTTCTGTTGCAATGTTATATTAGAGAAAAGAAAAGGGCCATTATCATAGGAACTGAATAGGGATTATTAGTTCAAGTGGGATTTTATGAATTACATTGTAGAAACTGACTTAATTTAAATATTATCATCAATAACATAAGAAACATCTTGTCAATGGGATCCACTCATTACAAGACAACAATACTTTGCAGTTGAAATATAACATCATTAAGTTGTGAACCAACAAACCTGATACTCTCTGTTCTATATTTAAGAGATAAGGAATTACTCTTTCTCTCTTTTTACTTTTTTTACTTGTTTCAGTCTTTTGACTGTGGCCATGCTGGAGCACCACCTTTAGTCGAGCAAATCAACCCCAGGACTTATTCTTTGGAAACCTAGTACTTATTCTATCAGTCTCTTCTGCCGAACTGCTAAGTTACAGGGGACGTAAACACACCAACATCGGTTGTCAAGCGATGTTGGGGGGACAAACACATACATACACATATATATATATATATATATATATACATATATACGACGGGCTTCTTTTTTCAGTTTTTGTCTACCAAATCCACTCACAAGGCTTTGGTCGGCCCGAGGCTATAGTAGAAGACACTTGCCCAAGATGCCATGCAGTGAGACTGAACCCGGAACCATGTGGTTGGTAAGCAAGCTACTTACCACACAGCCACTCCTACGCCTTTGTACATTATTTACATTTGATGGATATTTGTCCTCATCTTGTTTGTTGTTAACACAATGTTTCGGCTGATATACCCTCCGGCCTTCATCGGGTGTCTTGGGGAAATTTCGAACCTGGGTTCTCATTCTTAAGGTATTTTTCGATGTTATTATTATCATCATTATTATTATTATTCAGATCACTGCCTGGAATCAAACTCAGAATCTTGGGGTTAGTAGCCCAGTCTCTTAACCACTATGCTATATGCTCGTGGGCATATATAAATAATGTAAAATATGTAAATAATGTAAATAATGCTGATACTCCCTGGTGTCAAAGAAGTGCCATGGTGAAGATTTCAGTTCTGAACCATAATGTTGATTGTACAGTAAAAAGAAGATATGATTTCCAAGTTGCCTATTTCTATATTTATGAGTTAATCAAGTAAGAGTTTGTTGTTTGAATTTACCAGTTTGCTTGCTGCTAAAACTTTAAATGCAATTAATAAATCATATAATCCCCTCATTCAGTTAATTTTAGATACTAAATATTAGCAGCAAAGTTGTTCTGAAAATAAAATCAAGTATTTTTACAACTCAATTATAAGTGGTAAATAATCAATTTTTTTACATATAGGAGAATGAATCTAGAACTGCAGCAATTCTTATAAATTTTTAAATCTCTGCCTTGTAGCTTATACTTTATGATGATGACATCAACATTTCATATATTTACACACTGTCAAATACTCTTCTATTTTCGTATTCTTAGTATTTGCTGCTTGTTTTAAGGTGGCAAGCTTACAGAATCGTGAGCATGCTGGGCAAAATGCTTAGTGGCATTTCATCTGTCTTTATGTTCCCAGTTCAAAGTCTGGTGAGACCGACTTTGTCTTTCATCCAACCGATCCCAAAAGGGGTCGATAAAATGAGTGCCAGTTGGGGGTCAATAAAAATTGACATAGCTCCTTCCCCAAAACTGCTGACCTTGTGCTGAAATTTGAAACTAATCTTTGTTGCGTGTAAACAGTTATCCAATTACCTTCATTCTCAGGTGAGTACAATCTGGTAGCATGCACCATGCTTTCACTTATTGCTTTAGGTGTCTTTGTTGTGAACACAAATAGACATCCTATTGATCCTCCCACTCATTGAAAATGTTGCAGCTGGAAGGAGAAAAGGCTGCACTCATTTTTAGCTGAGTAGACTGGAACAGCATGTAAATGAAGCACTTTGTTCAAGGACATAATGATTTTACAAAAATTACATTTTTGGAATGGATCAGTGGAATTAAATTAAATAGATTCAGTCAGTGATTGATTCCTGCATAATAGCTCAGCTTTTGGACATTACCAGGTTGTAGATAGTCTATGTTCATGTCTATATATGATTAATGTTGGATCAGATCATTTGGGAAATACAATGGTTTTAAGGACAGTGGTATGGTGTTGTCCATGTTGCTAATGAATCTGTAATATTTTCTGAAAGTTTCTAACCAAAGTGCTTCATACTTCAAAGTACCACTGTTGTCCCCAAAAAGTGCCTTTTTGTGTACTTTAATCTATTGTTGCCTGTTGTTTTTTTCTTTTTACATGTGATTTCCATTGGATTAATATATGGAAGGGCATCAAAGACTAAATTACTTGAAGAAATCGTACACATGTCTAAATTTGTTATAACTGAACCGATACTAGAATGAGGAAACAAAAATGTGTTATAGAAAAAGTTATGGATAAAATTATACATGTTATATTAACTTCCATTGCATGAGAACAGCAGGAGGGCTTAAAGAAATTGAAAACTAGAACATTCTACAAATAATTTTTTCATGTACTTTTACCTTTAATAGAAGACTTTGGTATTTTCTACTCCAGTGACTAATTCCCTTGGAAAATATCCAACAAGTGTCAAGTTGATTCTATTTCTGTTATACTTGTTTATATAAGTGAAAAAAAAAAAACACTTTACAGAAAATATTTTGTCCTACTAGAATGAAAACGAAATAAAACAGAATACCTTAAATTGATTAGAAATATTTTTAAAGCTTAAATGGAGACTCCACATAAAGAACATTTAAATGGAATTGGTTTCTGAAATATTAAGAGAAACTACCAGCAAATAGTTACTATTTTCCTTTTACAGCAGTAGCTTTTTCTGTTCATTATATTTACAATCAAATTACACCAGTTTTGCCCAGATGAAATTTTTATTTTTTACAATGGAAAATTTTGTACTGAATTTTTTATATCGATGTTTTATTTTTAGGAAAATAATTACAAGTAAAGTTGTAGATTCACATCATCATTTTCCCTAATAGCATTTATACAATTAAATTTACACTATCATCACCATCATCACCCCTACTTCTAATACAAATTCTTTGTGCAAACATATGATGTATTAGTGAATTCTCTGTAAAATGACAATGTAATTTGAACACTGCTGTGTGATGTGCACATAGGACAATATTATGGACATACACTTATTAACATCATCAGTTACTGGACAAATATTTTCATACTTAATAATCATCATCATCGTTTAACGTCCGCTTTCCATGCTAGCATGGGTTGGACGATTTGACTGAGGACTGGTGAAACCGGATGGCAACACCAGGCTCCAACTGATGCTTCTAATGTTCAGCTTTTCTCTTTAATAAGTTGTTGATATTTATTGTTTGATCACTAAAATAAAGAAACTGAAATGAAGTTATGAAATCTCTGGTTTTGAAAGATTAATGATAATGTGTAGATACTTGATATAGATGAACTAAGATATTATCGTGGTTCAGTAACAGTTTATATATAGTTCGATGGCGTTAGTACATTGCTGGTGCTACTTCTTTCATGGTGGTATCTCTTTGGTAGACATTTAGATAGAATATTTATGTTCAGTCTCTATTCACACACATATATATAAAGACATATGTCACAAAAATGTACTATGTACGCTCTGTAAAGTGATTAGTGTTGCAAAGGGCATCCAGCCATAGAAACCATGCCAAAGCAGCAGACATTGTTGCTTGGTACAGTCTTCTTGTTTGTTGGCTTCTGTGTTGAACTGTCCAACCCATGCCAGCATGGAAAGCTGATGTTATATGGTGAAGATGATGTATATATGTGTGCATATACACATACATATGCATAAATGTGTGCATAAACACACACACACACACACACCTGCATACAAATATGTAATGGTTTTTGTCTGTGCTATCTATTCGCATAATCTTTTCTTAACAAAATCTTTTATATGAGTTGGAGATGTATTGACAATTATCTTCTATACAATGATTGTCTGCTGTAAGGTCACCTTAGTGATCTCCATACACATGTTACAAATGCAGCTATAAACTAATATGGCATTCTGTCTTCCAGACATACAATATCCTGGCTCACTCATTGATTTGATTTGATACTTCATTTTTTTCAGTGCCATGTTTTTAGAAATTCAGTGCTAGATTTTGAGATAAAGGGAAATATAGGTATTTTAATGATTCTAGATGTTAATCATTCCCAAACGTTGGTGACTTTATAATTTCATTATAATGTTGGGAAGATCTACTTTGTCAGATGAAAATTTTACCTAAAAGGAAAAGTCAAGTTTGTGTCGGAATATTGAAAAAGGGGAGTCTAAGAATGCCTAACGTTTTCAATAACAGGAAACGTATGGTAGTATATGGTGAGGCACCAAATCACAATATGGTAGTTTTCATACCATAAAGCCTTTGTGTGATCTAACCTGGAAAAGTGGTGTCAGGTCTTTCATTGATATTATTAGGCATAAGTGTTAGATTGGAGATTGTCATCATTAAAGGCTATGTTGTCACTGATTACAATTCACATTAGAAGTGTTAAATAAGGTGACATAGTCTGATCCTAATGTTGTGAGTATTCTTGTGAAGCTGGTAGTAGTGGCATAGTTGAGAAATTCATGAGCAAGAATGATACAATAAATAACTTAAGGATCCTTACTCTGCAGAAAACAAATGTAGATCAACATCCATTTTATGCAATAATACACTGCAGATAGGGTTGAATATAGACTTAATTTTAGTGAAGAGTTGGTGTAAAAATAATACTGAAAATTCATTTGATAGAGTTGAACATCAATATATGTGCTTTGTGATCTATAGCAGCAAACTGATCTGAAGATATCCAAGTATCACTTGAAAACTAGATAAAAGTTATTTAAAAAAAATATTTTGTAAATTCCAAAGGATTTCTCTATTCTATTGATAGTGATTGTAGT